>NW_017099626.1:67422-122642 GCF_001412225.1 Nicrophorus vespilloides
TTACAAATCAACATTTTCTATGCGAAATTAACCCTAATTTCGTGTAAACCTAAAATGCGAATATACCTGAACCCCCACCACCTAGTGGAGAAAATGAAAACGCCTAACTGTCGGCTAGAAAACTTTCTCAGTTTATCAGAAACATTTCTTGCAAACACAACACGAACATCAATTTTAAGAGACATGGAGTCTGTGAAAAATATTACAAATATAAAAGTAAAATTAGAAAAATATTTGGAGAGTGAAGACAAGCATATGATTATGGATCTAGAGATAGTGGAGACTATTCACATACTAAGTAACACAAAAATGTCGGAACGAAGTATGAGAACAACGAAAATTCTTGAATTTATTAATGAATTTTGGTCCAATACCGTTGGTATTGTTCAAAGAGAAGCGGTGTGTCTCTATGAGAGGCTGGTGGTATTGGACCAAAAGTTCAAAGCTGCAAGAAATTGCAAATGAATAAAGAAAGGAGATGTTGGAACGAAGGGATTCCAAGAAATTTCAACCTCACCGGGAAAATGAGAAAAGTAAACAAAAAATAAATATGAGAATACTATGATTGCTCATATCAATGCAGGAAGTTCTGAATTTCAGGATATGCATAGATGAACGTGATATAAAACTGACGAAGAAGGTTCTACTTAAAAGTGAAAAAACATTAATTATTTTTGTGTTTCAGCTATTATTCCATAAAATAAATATTTTATACATTAAAAATATAAATCCATGTTTTATTTTTTTCATATATTTTGTAAACAATATTTGTTGTTGGAAATCATTTACACAACCTCAAATAGTTTAAGGTTACAAGAAAATAATTATATATAAAGAGAAGAATTGGTCATCTATTCCTGTTGTTTAACTTTCAACACGTTTTCATCTTAATTTTTAAAAATTTGTAATACGTCGATTATTATTTTTAATGTTAGGATAACAAAAAAATATTGATTGAGAGAAAGAGACTGTTTGGTCACCCATTCTCGTTGCTTAACTTTCAATAAGTAGTTTAACGTCGAGGACTTAGCATCTTGTTTAGTGTGTAATAAATAAGTAAATACTTTTGCTGAATTTTCAGATTTTTTAAACTTTTTGTATAGAAAATTAAAATAGGTTTAAATAAGGTTTAAGATCCTTAAAAATATTGTATATTTAAAATTCGTTAATAATCATTAAACACTTTTGAAATCTTCAAAGAGTTATTGTCCATAGGTCTTTCTGCTTTTTTTTACATGATTTTATTTTGTTTTACTGCAAAATTTATTAAAAATGGATTTTGGAAATTACCTTAATTTTGTTAAATTTGTTATTATCAATCTTTACAATTACGAAGCGGTTTTACAGAGACACAGAAATAAAAGTAGATATTTTACTTCTGTTGATTCGTTTACAAATCAAAATTTTTTATGCGAAATAAACTCTAATTTCGTGTAAACCTAAAATGCGAATATACCTGAACCTCCACCACCTAGTGGAGAAAATGGAAACGCCTAACTGTCGGCTAGAAAACTTTCTCAGTTTATCAGAAACATTTCTAGCAAACACAACACATCAATTTTAAGAGACATGGAGTCTGTGAAAAATATTGGAATCATAAAAGTAAAATTAGAAATATGATTATGAATAGACATAGTGGAGACTATTTGCAAGCTAAGTAACACAAAAATGTCGGAACGCAGTATGAAAACAACGAAAATTCTTGAATTTATTAACGAATTTTGGTCCAATACCATTGGTATTGTTCAAAAAGAAGCTCTCTGTATTTATGAGGTAATGTTTTTGTATTGGACCAACAGTTCAAAGCTGCAGCAAGAAATTGCAAATGAATCAGGACAGGATGATAGAAAAGGAGATGTTGGAACAAAGAGATTCCAAGAAATTTCAACCTCACCAGAAAAATGAGAAAAGTAAACAAAAAATAATCGAAAAATAAAGATGATAACACTATGATTGCTCATATCAATGCAGGATCCTCTGAAATTCATAGATGAACGTGATATAAAACTGACGAAGAAGGTTCCACTTCAAAGTGAAAAATCATTAATTATTTTTGTGTTTTAGCTATTATTCGATAAAATAAATATTTTATACATTAAAAATATAAACAAGTTGTAAACAATATTTTTTGTTGGAAATAATTTAAACAACTTCAAATGGTTTAAGGTTACAAGAAAATAATTATATATAAAAAGAAGATTTGGTCATCTAATCCTGTTGCTTAACTTTTAGTACGTTTTCATATTAACTTTCAAAAATTTGTAATACGTCGATGATAATATTATTATAACAAGAAAATATTGATCAAGAGAAAAAGACTGTTTGGTCACCCATTCTTGTTGCTTAACTTTCAATAAGTTGTTAACGTCGAGGAGTTAGCATCTTATTTAGTGTGTAATAAATAAGTTTCTGCAAAAATAGAAGAAAATAAGTATTACTCTGTGTTCGCAAGGATATTTCATAAATTTCATGAGAAAAATATACAATTTCTATAAGATATAAGAAAAAAATGTTTACGATTTTTCATATATTTGAGTGAACATTATATTTAGTGTGTATATATATATTTTTTTAAGTTTGTAGATCCGCTTTCGGCTTTCATTTACGACGTGGATGCTCGGGTTATATAATAGATTGTGATAAAAGTCGCGTGGTTCGGAGCGAGAGGGAAATGCGGGTCCTTTTGGAAGTCGTTTCCTTGTGCTTTTCTCATATATTTTAACGCGCGGAGCTCGGGTCCTTGTTAAGGAGCTTTAGATATTTGATAGGGTTTCCTACAACAAATGCTCCAAGAGCTAGAGAGCAAGAGAGAGAGAGAGAAACGTCCTGCGCTGCATCTGACGCGAAATAAATTTAATTCGAAAACCCGTAATTACTTTTACGCGCGACGCAAATCCCCGAAATTGCCCACCGCCAAAACCATAGTATTCCCGTTCCAATCCCTGGCAAGGATTGCGAGAGATTTCGGGTTCCTGCAGCGATAAGTTCCTCACGTTAATTGATGGAGTGTACAAGTGACAAGTTTGCTTTTGCGGTTAAATAATCCTCCAGTTGTCGCAATAATAGTTTCGGATATTTAGATTCGCTACATGGGAACATGCGGAAAGTGCATTTAAAACAGTGCATTTGTGCTCCAAGCATTCTCGACCCCGTAAATCACGGAACCATTATTATTATTAGTGCGGTATTAAATTAGCATGCCGTGGCGTCGAGGGGAATCCCCCGCAGAATGCTTCTCGTGCATATCTCTCTTCACCGAACACAAATAACAATTAACAAAACCTTAATAAACGCAATTGTTAGCGACCCAAAACATGCACACAATCACACAACATGTATGATGTTATGTATGCTTTTAAACTCATATGAAATATGTAGCTGATATTTAAGGACATACTATTTCCATTTGCTAATTTATTAATACTGTATTACTCTTAGTAATTTCATATGAAAGTTAAGTAACGATACCCAGTTTTACAGGGTTCGTGTAAATGGAAAAGTATAAAAAAAACCGTGTAAAAGCAAAAACGTGTAATAAAAGTACCGTGTAAAACGATTGATATTTAGCACAAGAAAAGTATAATTACAGCAATTGTATATGAAAATATAAACTTAATTGTAAAAGTTAAACTATACATAACATGTTTGTATAGTTTTTTTTTGTAATTATTTACAGATTTGTTATTAGCTATATAGACTATTTCTTTAAGAGTAAAATGTAGATGAACTTTCGTAAACACGTACAAATATCACAGTTTTCGTGAGTATATGAAAAAACATTTTCAAAGTTTTCTTGATATTGATGTTATATCAAAAAAAAAATAACATATCTTGTACGTAAAGTAACTACAGAAATAATTGAAAAAATGTCTTAATTAATCCCATTAATTAACATTGATAAACACGTGAAGTTTTAAAATAAATTATTACTTTCTAATTAAGTCACAAACGTCCTTCACGTCCCCCTCAAAGAGGTAGTGCCTTTATCGGTCCTTCCTGAAATTACCAGGTAGTGCCAGGTGTGTGGCGCACTGTACCGGGCTGGTAAGTGACGTCATATAAACGTGCTGGAGTGAGTTTTCTTAATATTGATGTTATATCAAGAAAAATTAACATATCTTGTAAAGTAACTACAGAAATATTTGAAAAAATGTCTTAATTAATCCCATTAATTAACATTGATAAACACGTGAAGTTTCAAAATAAATTATTATTTTCTAATTAAGTCACAAACGTCCTTCATGTCCCCCTCAAAGAGGTAGTGCCCTTATCTGTCCTTCCTGAAATTACCAGGTAGAGCCAGGTGTGAGGCGCACCGTACCGGGCTTGTAAGTGACGTCATTAAAACGTGCTGCACCACAAAAGTAACATTTAAAATTTGAAATATTTTACTGAAATTCTCTTGAAATTTGGATGTAAAGCCGGTAAACACATGTACGAAATAAAATTGGAAAAAGTGGACAGAAAGTCTCAGGTATAAAACAAGTTTATTTGAGGCCAATAAATATATTGGAAATTATGTAGAAAAATAAAACTTTAATAAAACAAAACAAAAAGCATTTCTATTCAAGAAGTAAATAAATAATTTTCAAAAAGTTACATATATTTAAATATATAAATATTGGATAAGGATATTTTTTTATATTCTTTGTCTTTTTACTATTAAAAATGATGAAAATATTATAATAACTTTTGGGACGAAACCCAATATCCTCACAAACTCAAAACATAATATATTATATAATAAAGTAGGGCAGACTGTATGATATATGGCTTTTACTGTCTTTTTTATATGAATCAGAAAAATATAGCATTGACGAAATAAATTGATTGATATTACAACATTATTTACATAATAAATGAAGATCATAAATTATGTTATACAATTTGTTAAATTAAATCCAAAAACCCTTTTCAATCAAAATTCCACTTTCAAATTATTATAGAAAGATAAATAATTAAGCAAAGAGTAATTAAAGAAAATAATTGTGAGACTTTACAACTTTTCATGAACAATAAAAAAATCTAGTAAATAAGTAAATATTTTTAATAATTTCAATAATTGTTTACTTAATAAGTTTAATGTATAAAAAATTGACGAATTTTGACAAGATTTAAGCAGGAATACCTTGCATAGTGCGGTTTCAATCAATCCGAATTCACTGTAAAATGGTTTGAAATTTTCAAAATTTCAATTCAGAAAAATACAAATATATTCTACCGTTATTTTCTTGTCCTCTGTAAAGTCAAATCACTTTTGGTTTCAAATAGTCCGATATATTCACGAACCCGGACTATGCGAGGTATTCTTGTAATATAAAATAAGAAAATAACTTTTATTTATAATTTTCAAAATAAACAAAATTTCAATTGAGTAAAATACAAATATATTCTACCGTTATTTTTGTGTCCTCTATAAAGTCAAGTCTATTTTGGGTTCAATTAGTCCGAGATATTCACTAACCCGCACTATGCAAGGGTATTTTTGTAATATAAACTAGAAATTAAGTTTTATTTAAAATTTTCAAAACAAACTAAATTTCAATTAAGAAAAATACAAACATATTCTACTGTTATTTTCGTGTCCTCTATAAAGTCAAGTCTATTTTGGTTTCAAATAGTCCGAGATATTCACTAACCCGCACTATGCGAGGTATTCTTGTAATATAAACTAGAAATTAAGTTTTATATAAAATTTCAAAAAAAAACTAAATTTCAATTGAGAAAAATACAAATATATTCTACCATTATTTTCTTGTCCCCTATAATGTAAAATCACTTTTGGTTTCAAATAGTCCAATTAATTCACGAACCCGCACTATGCGAGGTATTCTTGTAAAATAATATAAGAAATTAACTTCTATTTGACATTTTCAAAACAAACTAAATTGTAATTTAGTAAAATACAAATATATTCTACCATTATTTTCTTGTCCTCTATAAAGTCAAATCTCTTTTGGGTTCAAATAGTCCAATATATTGACGAATCCGCACTCTGCGAGTTGTTCTTGTAATATAAAATAAGAAATTAACTCTATTTGAAAATTTCAAAATAAACTAAATTTCAATTGAGAAAAATACAAATATATATTCTACCGTTATTTTCTTGTCAAAACCTCTTTTGGCTTCAAATAGTCCGAGATATTGACGAATCCGTACTATGCGAGGTATTCTTGAAATATTACATTGATCGAAATTTGACAAAATTTAGAACGTATGCAGAATTATTGAAACTCGAAAATATTCCCAATGTTTCATTTAACACTTTTTAAACGGCTTAATTGAAAGAAAATACTTATATTACTGAGTGTTTTATTTAAGTATGATTGCAATTACGAAACACGATAATTTAAGTATTAAAAAAAAACGTTAATGCCGGTAGGTAGCAGCAATTTCGAAACTAGCAAAAGGGCGGCGGTAGTTGTGGCGGCGCGTGTTTAGTAATTTCATGGGCAGTAAAGTTATTGTTATGCAAATCGGACCCAACCGTAATTTAATAGCGTCAATAAAATTTCTATCGGAGCGACCCGTAAGTGGCCAATAAGATTTAATACACGCGTTTTAATAACCGATTAAAAGTAGTTCTCGAATATCGGATAAGCACGTTTGTGTAATTTCGTTTGTTAAATTTTGAACGAGAATCAATTGAATTCAATTATTCGGATATTGTTATTTGGGGTTCGGTTATATGTACGAAATGCATTCTGCAGGGGATTCCCCTCATCATCACGAGCACTAGTGCTAATTTAATACTGCATAAATAATAACGGATTCGTGGTTTACACAGTGGAGGATGCTCAGAATATCATTTAAGTATTCTCTTTATGGATTCTCATTTAAAAGACTTTTATCTTTAGTTTGTGCCACAAATATACATCAATATATATCCATTATATAATATTGTAGTTAACAAAAATGTTCGTAATTATTTTTAATATTTGCAAATCAGTTAGATTCAGGACACGGAACAGTACAGAGCTGTTTGATAATAGACTTGTAATAAGAAATATTTCTGTCTTTTGGGGAATCGAGTGACTGCTGTGTAATTGTGACTATGGAGCGCGAAACAGAGGGCACAGATGGGAGCAGAGAAAGCGAGGAAGATCCAAGACAAAATCCGCAAAACTACAACGAAAACCAAAGATCGCAGTGTCGATGTCTTCATGATGCCACAAAAACCTGCTAGTTCGACTGATAAGGAGAAGTATTTTGAAAATAAAAAAATCTTTCAATATTTTCAAGATAAACGTGCATGAGGCGATTAAAAGTAAATTTGCAAAGCGAACACAAGAACATGGTTACTATACTATGCGAGTAACTAAAATTATTGAGTTTATCAACAAATTTTGGTGCAGTACTATTGGTATTTTATTGGTACTTTACGAGAAGCTGGTGATAATGGAAGAATAGTCTGAAGCAGTTATAAATGCAGAGATAAACAAGAAATTGCAGGATGATATAAAAGCAGATGTTGAAGATATGAGAGTCAAGAAAATTTCAACCTTCAGATCAGAATATCAAAAAGGAGGAAAATACCAGAAAAATGCGAAAAGTGAGGATATCTCAGGATATTTTACGACAGTTGTAAACGAATCAACATTTTCTATCCGAAATAAACCCTAATTTCGTGAAACCCTAAAATGCAATACAGCACTTGGTGGAGAAAGTGAAAACGCCTAACTTTCGGCTAGAAAACTTGTATAAATATTAAAGAATTTCATTGAGCTTGAGCTCACAGTTTTTCAGAAACATTTATTACACACACAGCACAAAGAACACTGTTAATAACATGGAGTAAGATTAGGAAGATATCTGCAGAGCGAAGACAAGAATATGATTATAGATCCAGACATAGACGAGACTATTTACAAGCTTAGTAACACAAAAATATCGGAACGCAGTATGAAAATAACGAAAATTCTTAAATTTATCAACAAATGTTGGTTCAATACCATTGGATAGTTCAAAGAGAAGCGGTGTGTCTTTATGAGAGGCTGGTTGTATTGGACCAACAGTTCAAAGCTGCAGAGATTAGCAAGAAATTACAAATGAATCAGGAAAGGATGATAGAAAAGGAGATGTTGAAACGAAGAGAGTCCAGGAAATTTCAACATTACCAGACAGAATGCGAAAAGTAAAGAAAAAATAAAGAAAGAATACTATGATTGCTGTCAAATGCAAGATATGCATACATGAACTTGATATAAAACTGACGAAGAAGTTTTAATCTAGAAAATAGATCCATGTTTTATTTTTTTATATATGTTATAAACAAATATTAATAATTATTATTTGAAAATTTTAAATATTTTTCTCAGTCATCAATAATTTGAAATAACTGAGTAAATATTTTAATTAGCATTTTAGAAAATTTAAACTTTATTAATTACTTAGACAAATTATAAGAAAATTTTAATGTAACTTTGCAAAATCTCTGAAATATATAAATGCACAAATTACACAATCCAATTTCTTTGTGCTCGTTGACCTTTAACGAGATAAACATACTAATTGAAGCTGATACAACTCATATAAAAGCAAGAAAGGCTAGTTAATAAATTTAAAAAATATCATTTTTTCTTTCATTATTCATTATGTTTTTGCGTGGAAGAATGTCCATTAAAAAAGGTCGACTAAGGAACGAACGAACAAACAAACAAAGAGAAAAAAATCTGTATTCAGAAGAGTGTCGTGAACACAAAAAAAGCTTAAGGTCACAGATAATTAATGTTGCGGAGCTAAATAATGCGAGACCATAAAGTACCGAGATTTCCGAAATAAAACATGGTTACTTTTCTGGGGCGGAAGGCTTCATAAAATATTTTTACTCATTTATAAATGTGCTCGATGTGCGGAGGGGATGGAAAAGCTGAGATTGATTAATTGATAGTATGTGAAGTGGTGTATGTGTATATGTATGTACGTAATCGCGGGAAACAAGCAGCGACCAGCTGTTTAAATGGCTGGTATAAATCAAGAGGAACGTGCGGCAATAAGAAGACAAGAGGAAGACACTCGGGTCAATTCGAGGAAGCGCGCTCATCCCGCTCTGTTAAAGGAAGAGAAATGTACAGAGTTCTTGGATGAGAGAGAGAAAGAGAAACGGTTTCCTCTTTAATAAATTTCAGCAGCGTTCAGCTTCTCACATAAAAGGGTTACAAGTTATTTACAATTTACTATTATTATATATTCAGACCTTGGAAATCTAATCCATGTGATTATTTCAGTATAAATTTCCAAAAAATATATACCTACCCTCATGAAAACAATTACCTACGATTCATGCGCCCCCTTTGTTTAATTAGCTGTAATATTGTGCAAGGTCAGATAAATCTCATCCGATTTATAATATGCAAATAGAATAGCTATAAAACACAGTATTCACACTATATAATGGGTATTTTTATTGTTGAGTAATGGAATTAAACATATCTGACAACTAATGGTAATAGCTATAAATCAAGCAGTTTACTCAAGCATACATATTTAGGATTAATTAGAGCATTCACATTTAAATTTAACTTGGAGTTATTATATTTATTTTGCGCCCCCGTCCCTCATAAAATCAATTAGGTACTGCGCCCCTACGGTTGATGCGCCCCCTTTGTTTAATTAGCTGTAATATTGTGCATGGTCAGATAAATCTGATACTATTCCATCCGATTTATAATATGCAAATAGAATAGCTATAAAACATGAAAATTTAGCTTTTATTACAGTATTCACACTTATATAATGGGTATTTTTATTGTTGAGTAATGGAATTAAACATGAAGAAATAAAAAAAAATAATTTTTCACAATATTGACAACTAATGGTAATAGCTATAAATCAAGCAGTTTACTCAATATACATATTTAGGTTTAATTAGAGCATTCACATTTAAATTTAACTTAAAGTTATTATATTTATTTTGCGCCCCCGTCTCCCATGCAATCAATTAGCTACTGCGCCCCTACGCTTGATGCGCCCCCTTTATTTAATTAGCTGTAATATTGTGCATGGTCAGATAAATCTGATACTATTCCATCCGATTTATAATATGCAAATAGAATAGCAATAAAACATGAAAATTTAGCTTTTATTGCAGTATTCACACTTATATAATGGGTATTTTTATTGTTGAGTAATGGAATTAAACATGAAGAAATAAAAAATAATAATTTTTCACAATATTGACAACTAATGGTAATAGCTATAAATCAAGCAGTTTATTTAAGCATATATATTTAGGTTTAATTAGACCATTTTTACTTGGAGTTATTATATTTATTTTGCGCCCCCGTCTCTCATAAAATCAATTAGCTACTGCGCCCCTACGCTTGATGCGCCCCCTTTGTTTAATTAGCTGTAATATTGTGCATGGTCAGATAAATCTGATACTATTCCACCCGATTTATAATATGCAAATGGTAATAGCTGTAAAACATGAAGATTTAGCATTTATTACAGTTTTCACGCCTATAATGGGTATTTGTATTGTTGAGTGATAGAATTAAACGTGAAGAAATAAAAAAATACTTTTTCACAATATTGACAGCTAATGGTAATGCTATTGTCATGCATGAAACATACATATTTAGGTTTAATTAGAGCAATTAAAGGCGTCATTTACTTTTTTTAGGAATTTGTATTATCTACAATATTGTGTATAATTGTGATACTATTCCATCCGATTGGTATGATGTATGCGTCACACATGAATATGTGCGTGCAAAAACACGTGTGGATTCGCCGGGCATTTCGCGGAGCATCCTCATTATTCGCGGATTACCTCCGATTGTTATCTAACAAATTAGCCCACTTGTCACGTGCTGCCTCGTATATTGATTCCGTTTACTTTCAACATGATGTTTATTGTCGTTTGTAAACGATAATAAACAGATCGTTTTCAGTGGAATTGTTACAATCATTACCACATAAACAAATCAAATTAGTATTATCGAATAATTTGAATATTTAAAAGCTTATGAAACTCATATTATAGCTTTAATTTAAATAATTACTCTTATAATTGACAATATTTGTTCTCTAGTAATATGATGAAACATGAAAGGATTTCATAAAAAAATCATCAATTTTGACCTTTTTACATGGGATTATTATTTGTTACAGATATTTCAGTATACTCAATGTATATATAATTAAAGTAATCATACTTATAATGGAATTTCGAGTAATGAGAAAAAATATGAAGAAAAATCTTCAACTTTTATAGTTTTTGAACGAAAATTGTAATAGTCACAGTTATTTTATCATCGCAAATTAAAGCATGTAGTTTTAGCTTTAATTTGTATATACACACTTATAATTGGCTTGATTAGTTGTCGTGTAATAGCTAAAATCTGAAGGCATTCCATGATTAAAGATTTACAGCTTTTTCCCAGAAAATTGGTAATAGATGCAAATATTTCAATATACTTAAATGTATTTTGCAGATTTAATTAGTTTATTCACATTTATGATTGGCGTGATTGGTTTTCGAGCAATTAGAAAAATTCTGAAGGCTCTTACTGAAAAAATCTTCAACTTTGACAACTTTTTACAAGAAAATCATAATAATAACACTGTTTATTCACACTTATAAATTGACATGTTTGATTCTTTAGTACTAAGATCAATTCTGATGGCATTCCATGAAAAAAGTTTTACAGCTGTTTCTAAGAAAAAACTGGTAATAGTTGCAAATATTTCAATATACTTAAATGTATATGCCTAAATGTATTTTGTAGATTAGTTTTTGAGCAATTCGAAAAATACTGAATGCTTTTAGTGAAAAAATCTTCAACTTTGACAAGAAAATCGTAAATAGATTCTTTGGTACTAAAATCAATTCTGATGGCATTTGATGAAAAAAATACAGCTTTTTCCAAGAAAAAAACTGAAAATAGTTGCAAATATTTCAATATACTAAAATTCAACTTCAATGGTTTCGAGCAATTCGAAAAATACTTAAGGCTCATGTGAAAAAAATCTTTAACTTTGACAACTTTTTACAAGAAAATAGTAATAATAACAGATTTTCAAATGCAGTTAAATTAAATCATTTTTAGCTTCAATTTGCTTAATAATATTTATAATTGATATTTTTGTACTAGATCAATTCTGATGGCATTCCATGAAAAAAATTTTACTGCTTTTTTCAAGAAAAAAAATGGTAAAAGTTGCAAATATTTCAATATACTTAAATTCAACCATGTATTTTGTAGATTTAATTGGTTTATTCGTATTTATGATTGGCGAATTGGAAAAAAATCTTCAGTTTGACAGCTTTTCACAGAAAAATGATAAATGTAACAAATTATCCAATTAAAGCTTGTAATTTAACATTAATTATAGTATTCACACCTATAACATTCACTAATATCAAATAACATAATTAAATTTAAGAAAAATATATTTTTAATCATTTTTTTTCAAATTTGATACCTATATCAATGAAAAAATAACAGCTATACAACTATCAATATATTCAAATGAAATCTTGAAGATATAGCTTTTATTTGGGGTATTATAATTGTTAATTGTGATTTTTTTCATTTTAATGAAATTCATCTGATAATGAATGAAATAAAATATTAATTAGACGGTGTAAAATTAAAAAATAACGCTAAAATTGTAATAATTATTTTTTGTTTATTTGTAATAAAATATTTAAATAAAGCAGTTTAAATCATTGCTGAAAGATGTGCAAAAACAGTGTTAATTACTTGAAACGAAAATAAACAGTTAGAAAACAGAGTCAAGTACATGGAAAACGTACGAAACAAAGCAAACTTGAAGCGAAAGTAAACAAGAAGTTAAATTGTAGTCAAAATAAACACCGGATTACTCTGAATCCGGGCATGGCGAAACGAGACGAGACGAATAAATAATAATAACGGCTCATTTAAATATTTGATCATGACATTTATGCAACGAGGAGAGAAATAGATAAAGAAGAAAAATGAAATAAATAATACAAAATGCGAACAGTCTGAGGGTAATATTTTCATATATTCGTCTCGAGATGTATGTTTCCATCTCTTCCTTACCCTTAACCGAGACGAATGATTGTATTTTGAGAAACAGAGATGCGATACTTCTGTGCAGAATCTACCCTGACGAGTGTGATTGCCTCGGGTGAATTGAAAAACCTGTGCATATACACATCAAAATATATATCGATATGTGTGCCGAGCAGGGAAAAGGCTTATTTTTTTTTGTTTAAATTTTATTGTAGCAGCCGGGGAAAATGCGATATTTGTATTACGCAAACAGGTAAAGTCTGCGCTGCCAGCATTGAAACTTTCCGATACGTTCGCAGCTCTACACCAACAGTTTACATTTCGCATCTGAATTTGATATAAATTGCATATTCATATATATTTTTTTTTATACCTGCAAGCGCAGATTTACGAAGATTTATAGTTGTCGTATGATTGATCATACATTTTTTTTTTCTATAGCGTATACAAATTTGCGTACACGGATTTGCGAATAATGCATAAAATCAGTTTTTATTGTTGGTACAATAAAATTATAATTAATAAATGGGTGTCATAAAAGAAGCGTTACGATTTTAATGTGCCGTCATTTCTATTGTTTTGAGGTCATCTTGATTTTTAATTGAAATTATTATATAATAACTTATTTAATTTGATAATGAAATTTTTATTTCATCATAGATTTTTGTATATAATAATTATTACATAATTGATTACTTTCCACTTTAAGTTCAAATGTTCATGAAAATATTGTTGAAATCATAAAAATTTCTTCATTTATAATAGATTTACAAATTGTATAACAAAAAAATCATTACGTAATGACTAAGTGATGATTACTAATTGAAATATTTCATTAAAATATATTTTTTTATAAAATTATTTTGTTAACTAATTCACTTTTAACGATAGATTAAGAATAAACAAAACATTAATGATGTAACTTCTTCTACTACTATAAAAAAAGACGCTCATTATTCAGAACTTTTCTATTCAATTTTCCACTCAAAAGGTTAAACAACGACAATAGTTGATGAAGTGCCGTACAAAACTGGTATTGTTATTCCGAACTCAAGGCTCGACGCGAATCGTTATTTTCGTACGGAAAGTTTTAATGGACTTGTTTCCATTATTCCTAATAAAAAAAAGCAAAAGAAATTAATTAAATCGCCTTCAGGCATCGAAAACCTAATTAAACTACCGCATTTACCCACGGCATTTTCCATCTATTATTTCGGTCCAAATCTAATACCTTGAATCCAGAAAACTGTGATATTTTTTTACTCCACTTTATACTGTTTAAATATGGCAATAAAGTCGGAAAACGTAGCAAAGGATTTCCATATTTTTATACAGCTTATTTTTCTTTTTTACTCCACCATTTGGCAGCGGAATAAAATGTGTCCTTCCAATAAACCATTAAAAATTCGAACTTGTGCTGGGAGTTTATATGAGGACCTTCGAGCGAAAGCTCAAACAGACTTGGTGTGGGATTTTCCGGAGGTGGAAAATGTGTGCCTCGTATGAAAAGTCACGTCACAGCCACGACAACCCTTACGACTTGTCTCTCCGAAATCGCGCGGAACGAGAATCCTTGATTTTCGTCCTTATTTCCTTTCCTTTTCTTGATTGAGATTTTACGGATACAATTCTCACCTTTAAACATCTGCTTTTAGTATAAATCAAAAATTCCACTGCACAAATTCGTTTTGTCCACACTCAAGTTTTCCTGTCATAACAACTATAGAAATTGCATCAAACTGTACGCGAAGTCGGAAAACGCGTACTGTATACTAAATGTACATCGGTTCAGAAAACCTTCGCCCTCTCTAAGATAACACGCACATTTCTTTCTCGCCCAAAATAATTTTAATTAAAAGTCTTTAACGCGAAACTTCGCGAAATCTAATTACACTTCGTCTCCTTCATCCGCTATTATGTATTTATATTTCGAAACTAATTAAATACGTGCTTTAGGTGGAGCGGTGAAAATCCTGAGATGAGGAAAAACTCAAATCTAAGTGAAATTAATTAAACGTTGTGTCTTTTCTTGAAAAACGATGCGGCAAGAAACTCTTATCTGCTGTATTTAGGCCCTTACACCTAGTTTTTAACGTTTATCTTTTCATTATTTTATCCAAACAAAACTAATCTTTCTTAATTATAACTTACATTGTATTTTAAGATCGGATAGGAAATGTTGCGTAATGAATATTAAGCAACAAATTTGAAAGCATTTTCTTAACGATTATTTATGTGTATTGGAGAAAAATATTCAACGCAGAAACTTGTTTTTATAAATAGTCTCATATGCATTAAAATTTCATGAAAGCTCCATTTTCGCAGCAAACAAGACATATAGAAGTTAATATGCTTTCCGTATAGTCGCAGCGAAATTTACGTAACCGACCACGTATTGCGGCTTTCAGCTGCATTGCGGATGATTTTCGTATGGGACAAAAGAAAATTTGCGTGCTTCAGGTGTGTCCCTTTTTTCTTTCTCTCTCATTTCCTGCGTGTGCTTTTTTTTTTGCAAATTTTCATCCGTAATGGAAGCTCGGTGCATCCGTATAGAAATAATTTGGAAAATTGTTTCATCGAATAAGAGGATTTCTCATTTCCACACGGTTTATTTCGAGTACATATCGAAGCGCATCATCATACATGGATTTTATGAGGAATTATTTGATGTTTACCTCCATTCAATTCATTCAGTCATATAATGTATTCGTATTATGCAGTAATAAAATTTTTGATTGTCATTTTTTTTTATTGTTCTAAAATTAATTACGAATTAGTCATTAACCAGAAGTACCGCAATTATGAATTACACCCAAATTATTACACATAGTTTTAGCTTTCTGTTGCATATTTTCATATTATTCTATCATTTATAGTTATCGAGAAATACTATAAAATGTAAACTGATTTTCAGATTTGTTTTTTTTTAATTGTTTTAAATTTGGCAATGATTGAGCCTAATTCAATCCAATCATACTCAAATTATTCTGTATAGTTTTAGCTTTCAGATTAATTTTGATATTTTACTCAATCATTCAAGATTTTGTAGAAATATGACGAAATGTAAACAAATTTTCGAACATTTTTTTTTTAATATTCCACTAAATTCGACCGTGATTTATGCATCAGCTATAACAACTATATTAAAGTAATTATACCCAAATGAATACATATAGTTATAGCTTTAAAATGTTTCATTTCATGTTGTTCCATTTTTTATGGTTCTCAAGAAATTAGATAAAACGTACTTATGTCATTTTCAAAAGAATATTTACATAAATACAGTAATATAAAGATACTGCTTTTCTTCATTTTTGAAAGCGTATTATGTAATAACCAGAAGTGTCACCGTTATACAATTATAACCAAATTATTTCCTATAGTTTTAACTTTCTGTTGCATATTTTCATATTATTCTATCATTTATGGTTATCGAGAAATACAATAAAATGTGAAAACTGCCTTTCAGATTTGTTTTATTTATTGTTTTAAATTTGATAATGATTCAACCCAATAACAATCAAATTATTCCGTAAATTTTTAGCTTTCAGATAAATTTTGATATTTTACTCAATCTTTCAAGATTTTCTAGAAATATGACGAAATGTAAACACATTTTCGAACATTTTTTTTTTATATTCCACTAAATTCGACCGTGATTTATGCATCAGCTATAGCAATTATACCCAAATTAATACAAATAGTTTTAGCTTTAAAATGCTTCATTTCATGTTGTTCCATTTTTTATAGTTTTCGAAAAACAAGATAAAACGTACTGATTTGCTTATGTCATTTTCAAAAGAATATTTACACTGCTTTTCTTAATTTTTGAAAGCGTATTATATAATAACCAAAAGCGTCAGAGCTATACAATTACACTCAAATTATTCCCTATAGTTTTAGCTTTCATATGCATACATTCATAATCTTGTATGATTTGTAGTTATTGAGAAATATGTTAAAGATACTTTTTTTTCTTAATATTTAAATAATATATTTCAATTAGCTTAGGGACGGTCAAAACTCATTTATTCTAGTTTCAATTAAGTAACTTCCAAAATACAACATTGGCGAAGGTTCGTTCTAATACGCAACCCGACTCTAATTCGAATAAGGGTCGGAAGGGACTTGTGGAGTTTCCGGTCAACGCGGGATTAGTAGACTAAAAAAATAAAGTAACAACTTTTTATACCAAAACTAACAGAATTCTACTATTTGATAAAACTAATTACAAAATAAATTAGAAGCTAATTACAAATATCTACGATGTTTATTATACAGAACAAATATAAGTTTTCAAGGTCAAATAACGTAAATCATAAATTTTTGAATCAATTTATCAAATTTGTTGAAATATATTGAACTATTATATTCTTATTTATTTTGGAACATGTTCAGTATTTTAAGGAAAAAAAACAAAGGTTTCATAAATAAAAATTTTGCAAAAAAAAAAAACCTTAATAATTATTTTGTAAATATTTAAAATTTATGGTAGTTTTGCTTCGAAATTTTATTGATGGTACAGGACCCAAGCCCATAAAGGATTTTTCCCCAAAGGTATCGAAAAACTCTTTGACGTTTCAGTATTTCAGTAAAGAATCTTTAGAAACGATTGTTGCAAAAACTATTTGTAGGTTTAAAGCAAACATTAGCACAGCAGCAATTGTATGTTAAAGGCGATATATCGATTTTGTTGCGGTGCTTCAAACGCGGAGCGTAATTATTCAAGGGTGTTTTCTCTCCTCTCTCTCTCTCCTCCCTAACTAACTGCAGATTGTATCGAATTTCGTTCAAATTGTTTTCGAGGCGAAGGTAAATAAAATTAATTAATTCTCTAATATCTAGTTGAGTGTGGTACGGCTTAATCCTCGTAGCCGTCCCCCATTGCATAATCCTCGAGCGAGCGAAACTTCGAAAGCTTTACATTTTCAACACAGAAAACCACCTTTCGCCGAGCAGTTCAGAAATTAGATTACACTTCTGAACTAATAAATGCGAGAACTTCGAGTGTCTCATCCGACGCACAAATTGCGCTTCATGGAAAAAGAAACTGTGCGAGAATTTACTGAACGTGAGAAAGTATAGAAGGCCATAATGTATTGTGTTAAGCTCGGAGCTGGAAGACTATAAATACAACGATAGTCGGGAAGAGGAAATCCAATATGACGGTTATGAAGCCGTAAAAACCAGACCGCGTCGTTCTTTAATACATCGACATGTTAAAATCGCCGTATAAAGTTGCTTTATTGTTGCCTTATAATCATAAAAATCCTGCTACGGCTTCATGGAAGCAAGGGAAGGTCATATCTTTGGGCTAGGATATATCTTTGCGCTATGATATATCTTCTGGGTTAAGATGTATCATAGAGGATCAATCTTTCTAGGATGAAAGATTAAGGTGGTGGTTGAAAGTATTGCGGTTGTAACAAAGTCGACGATTTTATAACGCGATTACCGTCCGAGGATGATTCTTAATTTATTTCAATTAAGTTCGGTCACGCAATCTGGGAATTAGGGCTCGAGTGGGAACGGAACGGTCTACACTTAATACGTTTTTAATTTCGTCCTTCTACTAAACCACCCACCGCCCTCCTCAGCTCAGCGCAACCCCTCTAAACTGATGACGACGTCGTCCCAGCAATATTTCTTTCAGTTTATTCAAAGAAAATCTTAATCCGAACCGCAATAAAATTACAATAGAAATAGTCTTCTATATCATCGTTCAAAATTTCCATTCATCAAACAGTTTTGTAGAAATATTCTATACAAAGTTCTACGTATTTGTTTTTTTAAAGAAAATCAACAAAAAACGCACAGACAAAAGCGCGCAGACGAAAGAGCGCTGGACAAAATCGCGCAGTAAAACAATCACGTCAAATACACATGAATTTGTGCGTATTTTTATGTATTTAAAAAAAATATCTAAAAACCAAACTCCCCGAATCTAACGCATTAAAGTGAATGTCGCGCTTTTGTCCTGCGCGCTTTTGTCTGGTCATGTTTTTTGTATAATTGTGCACCCATTTTGTTTTACATTGTCTGTTGATTATTATATAATTTATAATTATGTTTTAGTAAATAAATACACTGTATTAAATTTAAAAATAATAATTTGTTGATAAAAGTTTAAAAAACTTTGATTTGATTTTCAATACTGAGTATTTCAAATAAAACTTATGAAAGAAAAAATTAAACGTTCTGGATGAACGAAAACAATTTTATGCTGAGGTAGTTCGACCATTGAGTTAATTAATAATTAGTTTTTTTTTTCTCTCTCTCTTATTTTTTTTTATTTCGTGGAGCGCAGACGGTTTTCGAGATGAAAGGGACTTTTTTTTCGTGGAATTCGTCTCTGCTGAGGACAGAAAACGCTTGAAATGTTTTATTAAGTAGAGTGGACTGCATTAACTCTCGAGCCTTAATATTTTACTCCGCTTTACATAAAATTTCCACTATAAGAAATCTTTTCAGGAAAGCGTACTACTACTACTAGTTCTTTGCAAAAGAGAGAAGAGCACTTTACTGTAATTGCTCGTCTCTACACTTCCGTGGAATTTAAATTTTCATTTAGAATAAAATACCGCTTTTTTCCAATACTTTTTCATTCATTACTTTCTTACTTAATTAAGTTTAAATATTTCATTCATAATTTATATTGTTACATATGTTTCTTTAAATATCTTTAAGAGAATTGTTCAGATGCAAACTTCAGATGCAAAATCTCATTTCTAATAAAAAATAAACTATCATCTATTTGAGAAAGAATTTTCTATCTAAAAGAAATATTGTAAAAGTTTCTATTATAAATAGGATATATTTCATTCATAATTTATATTTTTAGAAAGTTATTGAAAAATTTTGTAAAAAAATTTAAAAAATTTCAGGAGCAATCAATAGGAAAACATATATATTATAAGAATTTCTTTAAGTACTTTTTTATTCTGAATCTTTCCATTTCCATTACTTCTTCACCCATTATTATATATACTTATTAGCTCAGTACTTTCTTACAATTATCACTGTTAATTAAGTTTCAATATTTCAATCATAATTTACATTTTTAGAAAGTTGCGACAATAAGCAGTTAGAGAATTGTTCAATTTTTGAAAGAACATCGTATTTAACATAAGAAAAATTGTGAACTTCATAGTTTTCTTCTTTATAATAAAAATATTCTAAAATTTAATGAATGTCTTAGAAATTTCAGGAGCAATCAGTCGGAAAACGTATATATTGTAAGAATTAGTACACTTTTATTTCTAAATCTTTCCATTTTCCATTACTTCTTCAACCATTATTATACATACTTATTAGCTCAGTACTTTCTTACAATTATCACTGTTAATTAAGTTTCAATACTTCAATCATAATTTACATTTTTAGAAAGTTATTGAAAAAATATGTAAGAATTTTTCAGAAATTTCAGGAAATACGAAAATATTGGAAGAATTAGTATTGTTTTATTCAGAATCTTTCCATTTTCCAATACTTCTTCGCCCATTATTATACTTATTAGCTCAGTACTTTCCTTCAATTATTACTGTTAATTAAGTTTAAATATTTCAGTCATAATTTATATTTTTAAACTGCTTATTTTCGCAACTTTAAGTGTTAGAAAATTGTTCAATTTTTGAAAGAACATTCTATTTAACATAAGAAAAATTGTGAACTTCATAGTTTTCTTCTTTATAATAAAAATATTCCAAAATTTAATGAATTTTTCTGAAATTTCAGGAGAAATTAGTACTCTTTTATTCTGAATCTTTCTATTTTCCATTACTTATTCACCCATTATTATACATACTTATTAGCTCAGTATTTTCTTACAATTATTACTATTAATTAAGTTTAAATATTTTAGTGAGAATTTATATTTTTTTCTGTTTTCTTTTGCAACTTTAAGTGTTAGAGAATTGTTCATTTTTTGAAGGAACATTCAATTTAACATAACAGAAAATTGTGAATTTCATAGTTTTCTTCTTTCTAACAAAAATATTCTAAAATTTAACAAATTTTTCAGAAATTTCAGGAGCAATCAGTAGGAAAACATAAATATTATCAGATTTAGTCTTTTTTTTTTAATCTTTCCATTTTCCATTACTTCTTCATCCATTATTATTCATTCTTATTAACTCAATATTTTCTAACAATTATTACTGTTAATTAATGAATTTTTCAGAAATTTTAGTAAGAAACTTGTGTTTTATTCTGAATCTTAATTTAATATAAATTATAAATGAAATAAAAAAATCTAAGAAAATAGTTAATTTTGTTTTGCAAAAATATAAAAGTTAATATTATGTCTTGAACAATTTACTTGAATTATTTTGAAAGAAAATTCAGCTACAAAATATGTTTGTTGGTATTGCAAATTGATTGATGAATGAATGAGGTTTGATCGTAAATTTGCTTTTATGTCTGTTTTATTTTTGTTAGTGATCCTTGTAAGAAGATACGAGCTTCTGTGAGGATCGACCGAGGGGTGAAGATTGCGGTAAACCTTGGTATCCAGGTGTTGTTCTTGGGGTCGCGAATATTAAGCAAACACTTTTGGGGGGCGGCTCGACGTAGGCCGCCTCAATTTGCGAATACGTTCTTCTCCGGCTTTTCTTCAGATAAGATCTCGCTTGAAGGACGTCTTCTCTCTCTCACTCTTTCGCTCCTCTCTTATCAGAGGACGGGGATTACCCGGCTGACACGAGGATGAAACCGGGAGAAGCACCTGCTCGACTCGTATAAGTATTATGAAACATGTTTGCTTTTCCCATACGACGCATGAATATGCAAATTTTCGACGGCGGCGGCGGTGGTATGTAATAAAGAGGGCGGCAAATTAAAACCGGCTAACTGCTCGAAGCGCGTTCACCCAATGTATGGATATGGGTTTTTGGGTTGAATATGTGTGTTTTCTCTCTGTGGTGTGTGTGTATATATAAATTGGTGGATATCTTTTGGAGGCCGTAAATTGCTGCTGGGAGTGCCGTACGAGGGGCTTAAGATAAACCGAATTTATCTATCTACAAAGGCCCGTCCCGGATAATATGCTTTTATCACTCGTTGCAACCGGATCCGGTATTAACGGATCGAATCTCTTATTTATTATCGCGCACATCGTAAATCATCATTAATTTATCTGTATCAAGATACTGCCGCATCGTCTCCGCCGAAAACTGAAATCATAAAACCAAGGATAACTACCTAGACAAAGATCTTAAATCAATTCATACCAAAAGAATTTCATTCGTGCAATTAGAAACAAAAATGTACTTTTAACCTTAATTACTTAACGAAAGTTTTTGATTAATGAAATCATAATAAATATAACAAATTAATAATGGTAAAAACCGAAATTAAGGTCACTTCAAAGATCCTACCTCAACATCAACAAATTTATTGTAAACAACTTTCATACGTCATAGAAAATGGCAAGTATTTTCTTAAACCCCAGCTCCCAGAAGAATGTTAGACATGAATGTTGATCTTGAATATATGCAGATTATAATGATCATCAACATAGGTTTGTAGCTGCAATGTTGTCTTCCAAATTAATTAACAAACTTTGGCGTTTCACTATTGACAGATGGGAAAATAATGTCTTCGTAAATGACATGTATGTTCATGTACACAAGCTCCCATAAGAATGTTTGATATGGATTCTAATCTTGAATATACGCAGATTAAAATGAGTAGTAATTTAGCTTTATAGCTGCAATTGTGTCTTCATAATTAATTAACAAACTATGGTATTTTAAAAATGACTGATCAGAAAATACCGTCTTCGAAAATCGCCTATATTTTCATATATACCAACTCCCAGAAGAATTTTGGACGTGGATGTTGATCTTGAATATACAGACATTAAAATGAACACAAATATAGGTTTGTAGCTGCAACGACGTCTTCAAAATTAATTAACAAACGTTGGTATTTAACTAATAGTAATCTATTTAACTAATACTACGGATGGGTCATAGTGACCCAGCTGATGATAGTTTTCATTCGCAATCTATTGTAACTGTGTTGGTTGATCTATTCTAATATTTTCTAGTATACTTATTTTTCAGTAGGATCAAAGTAGGTACTTATTTTAATGTAGAATGTATTTTGGGTCAAAGTGACCCGTCTATAGCAAATAAGTTCTTGAAATATCATCAATATTTGGATTTCGAAGTGGATTATCTTTGGTTTTTCATTTACCAAAAAGGGAGAAAATCAGTAAATCCGATAATGCATGCTGGATATTACACTAATACTGTATATGAAAATACCAAAAAAAAACTTGAATGATATTTCTATAATGAGACTAAAGTTGGTGTATATGCACTGGATGAAAAATTTGCCATTTTTATTTAATATTTAATTAATGGGTCATTTTGACCCATGCACAGTTATGATCAAATAAATTAAGTAAATAAAATTTGGTTTGGTTTAAAAGTTACATTTTATGGTATTATTAACTGGAAACGTTAAAGAGATGAAAATTATTTTTTTTTAAACTGTAGGTATTCGAGTGAATGAATCACATCGTTTCTAGGTGGTATAAAGTAATTTCGCAAGGAGTGTCTTGGACCATTGAAGCAAATGGCCGGGAAACTAGGAAAATAATACGGAAGAAGAATAAAACGACCGGAAACATCGAAAGCCCCTTAAAGTGCAACCGGGAAATGCCATCACTTCAACACCGAGAATTCTCTCACTCTTTCTTACTCACTGTTCCTCCACCAAATTCACTCCATCCTCAACGACACACTTGATTATTGTAATTTATAACGAAATATTTTATTAACTTTTGTTTCTACCCTTTTGCCCTACAATTTTTTATTAAGCCTTGATATTATTCCTTCCTTTAGTCCAATGATTGACAAACTCTCTCACAAAACAATATACAGACAAAAGAAATCCCTCACTTTCTTCTTCAAATTAACTCCATCCTCAACGACAAACTTGATTATTGTAATTTATAACGAAATATTTTATTAACTTTTGTTTCTACCCTTTTGCCCTACAATATTTTATTACCCCTTGATATTATTCCTTCCTTTGGTCCAATGATTGACAAACTCTCTCACAAAAACTTATACAGACAAAAGAAATCCCTCACTTTCTCCTTCAAATTAACTCCATCCTCAACGACATACTTGATTATTGTAATTTATAACGAAATATTTTATTCCCTTTTGTTTCTACCCTTTAACCCTACGTATTTTTTGTATATTTCACATCATATTATGTAGTACAACCTTTGGTCCAATGAATGAAAAATTATTTCATACAAAATTGCACAGGGATAGAAATCTTTCACTTTTTCATCCAAATTCACTCCATCCTCAATGACACACTTCATTATGTAATTTATAACAAAATATTGTATTCCCTTTTGTTTCTACCCTTCAGCTCTACGTTTTTTTTTTGTATATTTCACATCATATTAATTATTACAACCTTTGGTCTAATGAATGACAAAAATTTTCATAAAAAATTGCACAGGGAGAGAAATCTATCACTTTCTCATCCAAATTCAATCCATCCTTAAGGACACACTTGATTATTATAACTTATAACAAACAATTTTATTCCCTTATGTTTATACCCTTTAACCCTAAGTTTTTTTTTGTATATTTCACATTATATTATTTATTACAAGCTTGGTCCAATGAACGACAAATTCTTTCACCAAAAATTGCACATGGAGAAAAATCTCTCACTTTGTCATCCAAATTCACTCCATCTTCAAGTACACACTTGATTATTGTAACTTATAACAAACAATTTTATTCCCTTATGTTTCTACCCTTCCACCACAGGTTTTTTTTTGTATATTTCACATCATATTATTTATTACAACCTTTGGTCCAATGAATGACAAATTATTTCACAAAATATTGCACAGGGAGAGAAATCTCTCATTTTCTCATCCAAATTTATTCCATCCTCAAGGACACACTTGATTATTGTAACTTATAAAAACAATTTTATTCCCTTTTATTTCTACCCTTTAACCCTACGTTTTTTTTTTGTATATTTCACATCATATTAATTATTACAACCTTTGGTCTAATCAAAGACAAAATTTTTCATAAAAAATTGCACAGGGAGAGAAATCTCTGACTTTCTCATTCAAATTCACTCCACCCTCAACGACACACTTGATTATTGTAACTTATAACAAAATATTTTATTCCTTTTTGTTTCTACCCATCAGCCCTACGTTTTTTCTGTATATTTCACATCATATTATTTATTATAACCTTTGGTCCAATGAATGACAAATTCTTTCACAAAAAATTGCACAGGGAGAGAAATCTCACTTTTTCATCCAAATTCACTCCATCTTCAAGTACACACTTGATTATTGTAACTTATAACAAACAATTTTATTCCCTTATGTTTCTACCCTTCAGTCCTAGGATTTTTTTTGTATATTTCACATCATTTTATGTATTACTACCTTTGGTCCAATGAATGAGGAATTCTTTCACAAAACATTGCACAGAGAGAGAAATCTCTCACTTTCTCATCCAAATTCACTTCATCCTCAAGGACACACTTGATTATTGTAACTTATAAAAACAATTTTATTCCCTTATGTTTCTACCCTTCAACCCTACGTTTTTTTGTATATTTCACATCATATTAATTATTACTATCTTTGCTCCAATGAATGACAAATTCTTAAACAAAAAATTGCTCAGGGAGAGAAATCTCTCACATTCTCATCCAAATTCACTCTATCCGCAAGGACACACTTGATTATTGTAACTTATAACAACATTATTACATATAACAAGGGAATACCCTTTTGTTTCTACCCTTTAACTCTACGTTTTTTTTTTATATATTTCACATCATTTGGTCCAATAAATGACAAACTCTCTTATAAAAAAAATACACAGACTGAGAATTCCCTCACTCTCTCTTTCTCGTCCACCTTGAACGACACTTGATCTTTGTAATTTATAAAGAAATATTGTATTCCCTTTACGATTTTTGTGTGCATTTCACTTTATATTATTTATCCTTTCCTTTGGTCCAATAAATGATGAACTCTCTCCCTCAAAAAATAAAAAAACACATACACACACAGAGAGTGAGGAAAACAGAGTAAAAGTTTATGATCGACGGGGAATTTGTCGCCTGCACCGTAAAAAATCCAATAAGCCCAACTTTTCTCGCTGTATATTTTCGTTTACAGTATGTTGCTGCTGCTGCTGTTGGATTTATTCTGGTTTTTGCTTTATTTTTCATCCCACTCCCATAATTTTTTTTCTGGTCAGATTTTCGTCGTTTTCCTTTTCATATTGCACGGATTTCGCTGTAAATTTTGCTTTTTTTGAAGGCGAAATATCAATTGCGGATTTTTGTTATATCAATTTGCAAGTGGTGGATGTTTTCTTTTTTTGTTGGTAAATAAACGCCGATGAATCGTCCGTATGCAAATTTTGCTGAAATAGCCGCAAACACATGTAATTTTCGTGCAACGACTCTAATTGCAAAATCATAATCACGATTCGGATCCGACACCATCAGCCCGAAATTGGTTAATGCATCTGCTTTCAGCAGAATTTTAATATATACTAATTCATTCGATAATTAAATTAATTACAATTATATTCGTTATTAATTAAGCATAGTTTATTTGTTTCAGACATTCTCATATGTAATGTAAAAAAATACAATTATTTTCCAATTTCCTGATATTATTGGATTAAATAATTTTACATAATAATTGAAAATTTGATATGAGAAAATATCAAACAATAAAAAAATATGTATTTATCAGATATTATGTATTTGATTCCTAAATAAATATAGTAAACTAATAATTACATAGATGTAATGAAAAACGGCTGAAACTACAAAATTTACTTAGATGTTATTATAGTAATATGATATCATAATATATAATTTAGTTGAAAACTGTAAAGGTAAACTTTCACGGGGTTACAAAGTTCCATTAATTTCGAATTACAACGTTCAAATGTTCAACGTAATAATTTTGTGCATAAGTTTTGTAACATCTGTGTATCATAATAGAAATTGTTTCTACGTGTAATTTATTATTAATAATAATAGACTTCACAATTATTATTATAACATCAAAATTTTGAACTTTGACCTAATTTTGAAGAAACTTTGTATGAAAACTAATATATGTATGAAGAAATTTATCTAAAATATTAATTTATAATAACATGTTGACCTAATACTATAAAGAACGTACAAGAAATCTAATAAAATTGTAACTTTTTTGACTGAATTTCTATTTTTTAACTTAAATATTTTGTTTAACAATGGATTTAATTATTTATACCTAAAAGCGTTATGATTATAACAAATCCACATACATTTATTAATCTAATTTACTTAAACCTTTAATCCTTCTTAATATAATCTCTACTTAGACCAAAATACAACATCATTCTTAGTAAATCCCAAAATTTCACATAAATCAGCTTTAAATATTTTGTGATCCTAGGAAAATCATTTATTTAAATCAATTTTCATTTGAAATAAATATATTTAAGTTAACAGATCAATAATATAAATTAATTTTACATCTGTTTATCTAATAAATTATTTATATTTAAATTTTTCAACTTCAGTTGAGAAATATTATGAAATTCCACTTACGAACTAGTTCTGTTCCTAAGTGTTGTTCGTAAGTCGAATTTGTTCGTAAGTCGGGGGAATTTTAAAAATTTCAAAGTATACTTATCATACCACACTTTATCATGGTTTTTACTTTTATATATGTTAAATTTCGTATTTACTGATTGCAGAAGATTTGAAAAAAAAAAATAGATTAAAAACGACAAAAGAAAGAAATGCAACAAAACAATCTTGTAAATCTTCCAAAAATGATATATTTTATTATAGAAATTATCAATTTTTGTTTGGACAGTTATTTTTTTTATATCACTATATATCTCATTGTGACAAGTTAGTGTTTTTATAATATTGTTCGTAAATCCAGGAGTTTGTAAGTCGAATATGAATTGATTATGAATAATAATTTTAATAGATAATTTCTGCTTTACGACAGGCAATAAATTCATTAAAACATAATAAAATAGTTATGACCAAAAACCGCGTCAACCCTAATTTCATATGCTTAATTATAGGTATAAACAATTACTATAAAAGTTTATTGCGTGACTCAGTTTATTTTACATATGACCTATATTAATATTAATAACATATTCAAATTCATCACACACACACACAAAATAATAATAATTTGATTATTAAACCAATTTTTATATGTTTCACTGTGTTATGTCCCAGGGATGAAATTCTGGATACAGTGGAATACAGTCTGGTGTTGTCTGTTGTGGAGTCTCAATTGTTGGGAATTTAATGAAATTTGTTTGATTTTACATAACTTTATTTGTAACTTGGTCGATTTAAGATTCATTTGAAACTATGCTCATCATATTAAGATTCTTATGTTCATCTTTAAAGGTTTTACTGAGACTACTTCTAAATACTTATTGTTCTTACAAAGTTAATTCCTACCACGATTTTGAGAAGACGTTCCGCTAAGGTTACTTTTCTTCTTGATATCTATCTATTCTGTAGTTTGGTTATTGGTTCTTACAGATCATAGTCCTCAGTGGTAGACAAACTTAGTGGTTGGACACAACAACTGTTTCTATCCATAAATTCATATATTCATTCATTTTTCTTAGTTCATGAACAATCAATGAAACTGTAAAATTCTCTACTTTGGGTAGACTTCATATTTGTAATAAATTTGTTGCAAATGTTGTTAAAAAAAAGACTGCAAAATACTGGAATTAAAATTTGTATCTGCTAATTTACATCATGATTTTTCTTTTGAATCTCTGAATTATCCAATTAAAAATATTCTCGAATAAACATGAATATTATCAAAGGATTTCCCAATGAAATTCTTCTGATAAAAAGAACATTTCATCAATCTCCGAATTGCAACAAAAGATGTATAACATCACTCAGAAAGTATTTGCGAATTTTTCTTTAAGTCTATTTGCCGAACGTTTTATATACGTTCGCAACGTAACTTCGGTTATTCAAATAAAAAAAAACATATTGTTTGCCCGTAATATGACTACTGCTACTTCTTCGTCTATTGCTGGAGCAAGTTTCCACTCTGAATGGACCCAGTTTCAAAAGGGATTTTTATTGGTGAAACTTCTTGAAAAACAGTCTACCCTACATACGTACTTTAATACATATATATGAACGTGTATACGTATATAAGTGTGTGTTTATGTATACACATATTCAGCAAAGCTCTACAAAGGATTACAAAGGGAGAGAACCCAAATAATTGCTCGTTTCATCTCAGTTACGTGAAAATGGACAATGGATTAAAAGCATTTTGAATGCTTTTAATTCCATATGGATATTATATTTTTTTACTGCTTCTGAAAACACACACAAACGGAATAATATATTTTGATATGTTACTCTTTTTCACAAACACACCTGAGTCCCTTTTTTATGTGTTTCATTTATTTGGAAATGAATCAAGAAAATTGCGTTTTTTTTTATTTGTTTCAACATTGTTAAAAGGAATTATAAATTTATATAAAAGCGAATAATAAATTGTATAAATTGTCCAATAATTCAAAGAAATAAAAAATTTACGATTTTATTTTTTTTTGTAAACATTTGTATATTTTTTTGTTGAAAAATATATGAAAATTAATAGATTCACTTACTAAGTAACATAATTTTACAAATTGTTTTTGTAAATCTTTTTATAATGTAAGCTTGTAAATTTTCTACAAAGTTATAAAGAAATGGACAAATAAAACTTAGGTAAAAATTGATTTTCTATTGAAAAGATCATGAGATTCACCAGTGATTTCTATTAAGTCTGCGAGTTTTTACGACGGTATAATTTCCGATTTTATGGCTTCGCCGAAATCAATTCCGATTCTTGCGAAGTGCAGAAAGGAGGAAAGTTCAGCTCTGATTCTGAGAAGGAAACGAGTGGATTTCGAGCAAGTTTTCGGCTGAATCGCCGGCAGCGAGTAATTAAGGACTTCATTATTTGATTTGTAATGCCAAAACCACAATAGGACCAAAAACGAAATCCAGAGCTTTTGCTTTAAGGAGTGAGGGCAAAGCTTCAAGTATACCCACTTTCATGATTAATAACGAACCAACACAAAGCAATTCGTACGATTCATGTAATTCAACTAATCATCCCCTAATTCGACAGTCGGTTTAATCAGATATTTCGCAAGTTCATGTTTTCTAATCTCTCTCTCATAAGTTCAAAACGACCAATGAAAATGCGTTTCATGAATCGCCAATTTTCGAAACATGGATTTTTTATATGCTTTTTTTGGTCAGTTGCTAAGAAGAAATTAATGGATATTTTCTGCATTTTTATTTTCATTATTGTTATTTTCTGTTCCTGTTTTCTTCATCGTTTGCGGTTCGAAACGGTAAGTTTGTATAATTAATCACGTCCATCGATCTGCTGTTTCCCCAGTTGTTATACCTTTATCGACTGTCACTGGATATGCTAATAAATTGAGGGAAGTTTTGGACAGAACGTTGTATAATTTATAATGTAATTTCCCATTATAATCTAATGCTACCACTTTAGTATTTACAACTTTCGGTAAACATAACATTTACTTTTGTTAATCTCATAGACAAAAGTTAATAGTTTTTAAATAAAAAGACAATCAGAATATTTACTAATCACACCAAAAGATGGCATTTAAATAATGATTGATTATTGATTAAAATCAGTTTATTTTAACATATTTAGACAATTTATTTATACAAAAAACAAATTAATTTCATTAATTATGAAAATAATTCCATAACAAACCAAAAGATGGCGTTAAAATTATGTAACAATCGATAGAACCAAAAAAAACAGTTTAATTATGTTTATTTTAACATATTTAGACAATTTATTTATATAATATTAATGCTGAAAGACGATTAAAGCAAAAAAGGTTTTAATTTCATTCATGATTATATTTTTCACATCAATTTCTCTACTATAGTCTAATAATTTCACTTTTTGTTTTTTTTTTCATATATAAAACAAAATGATTGACATGATTAACATACAGATACAAATAAGCATTTTTAAATAAAATAAAAAAAAAATCGATTCAATAAAAATGAAAATAATTCCATAACAAACCAAAAGATAGCGTTAAAATTATGTAACAATTGATAGAACCAAAAAAAATCAGTTTAATTATGTTCATTTTAACATATTTAGACAATTTATTTATATAATATTAATGTTGAAAGATGATCAAGAAAAAAAGTTTTAATTTCATTTATTAGTTGATTATAATTTTCACATTAATTTCTCTATTATAGTCTAATAATTGCATCTTTTTGTATTTTTTTTCTTTACATAAATAATGCAAAATAATTAACACATAGATAAAAATAAACATTTTTAAATAAAAGAAATGAAAATGAAAATAATTCCAAAACATACCAAAAGATGGCGCTACAATTATGTAACAATCGATAGAACCACAAAAAAATAGTTTAATTATGTTTATTTTAACATATTTAGACAATTTTTAGATAGTTAGATAATTTCTCTATATAATATCAACATTTAAAGATAATAAGAAATAGAAAAATAGTTTTAATTTAATTAATTAATTACAAATTAATAGGCCCTTTTTTGTACACATTATAATCTACTAATTTCAGCAATTTTTTTAGTAAATATAACAAAAAATAATTGTTAATAATAATTCTAATTAACAGGCAGAAACTATAGTAATATCACAAACTAAAAGATGGCGCTACAACAAAATACATATAAATCGTGAATGGTCAACTTATTTTCATACTAAGTTTAAAAAAAATAAAACAATTTATTTACAATTAATTAATTTAAATTATTCCTTGTGAAATATTTAACACAAGTAAAATTCAACTGTTAATGAACTCAAAATTTAATTAAATTTAGCAAAATATTTTGTGACATTAATATTTTTAATGTTTTATGATTATTTATAATTAAGATTTTTTTAAATGTTACTAAAATAAAATTAAATAACAGTAAAAAATTATAATTAAGAAAAACTGTATTATGCCTTGATAATAAAAGTCAAATTTTCTATATTGAAAAAATTAAATTGTTTAAATCAAATAAATATTCAATTTCTCTTGTGTTATCTTGGGTAAAATTGAGACAAATATTTGAAATTCAATTTCGCTTTATGAAAACGGACCAAGAGATATTCGTTTTCCACCCTATATATATTTATAAAATATTGTTGATCTTCAGTTCAGAAGCGAACAATGAAAACTTTCCATTAGTTCCAGCAATTGGGTCAAACACACGATCATCATTTGAAAGGAAAAACAAATAAGTGTTTATGTGTGCTTGGAATAGGTGAAAAGGAGTATTTTAATGTATTTGATGTTTCCGTTTCACGAACACTCGAGTAAACAACCACAGTATCGATTGGCCGTGTGTATTTTGTCGTTGTAGATAATACTAACCGAACAAAAAACAAACATAGGATTCCTGGCCTCACGCCCATCCACCATGGTCGGATGAACCCGACACCAGTTCAAAAGATAGATCACACACGAGAGGGCTTTGGTTAACCGAGATGTTTTTACCCTGTAGGAAACAGTTGTTCAATTTTGGTATTGTTTCACGATCTACATTCAGTTTGAATTTACAATGCTTAAAATCAACAAATCATGATCGCTTCAATCCCAAAAACGATATAGATAACTTCAACCTAACGAAATTATCTGCGGAAATTTCCTGTGTCTCTAAGACAAATATTGGAGGACTAAATTAAAATTGGATCTAAGTTCGATTGCGTTGATATTCAAATTATTACACCCCATTATGTAACAACGAATTCTTATACAAGAAATATATTTAATTAAGTATAAATTCAACTAATTTCTATAAAATAAAAGTACAAATATTTATACTGTAATATTTATTATGTAACTTACATTAATTTTAAAGCTAAATTTCTCGTTTTAAAAAACTTTTACAGTCATGAATTGCGCTTCTTTTTATATAATTACTTTTACGTAATGTTTATTTATCACTGAAATATATCAATTTTTCGATTAATTTTAAAAGCTTTATCTTTTCTTTAAGTACTCAATAACTACATATGCTAATTAGATGATCGAATAAGTAAAACTACAAATATTGATAAAAAAAAATTATAATCAAACTTTAATTAACTTTAAATCTTAGATTTAACTATTTTAGTTCTACAAAAATTTCAGGTTTTTTTACGTTTTCATTTTTTTTGTCCCAAAATTAACGTAAGATTTTAATTAAATAGAAAAAAACAGTTTTTAGTCTTCAGATTGTGATTTTTTTTGTTGAATCATAAAATACTAATGGCGGCAAATTCAAATCTTGCGTTAATATTGGGACACCCTTTATTATAAACTGGAATACTTCTTATACATTTTATATTTTCATCAAAGTCAATCTTGAATTGCGATTCTTTTGATGTAATTACTTTTACGTAATGTTTATTTATCACTGAAATATATTGATTTTTCGATTTGTTTTAAAAGCTTTATGTTTTATTTAAGTATTCAATAACCATGCATGCTAATTATATGATCGAATAAGTAAAACTACAAATATTGATAAAAAAAATATAATCAAAATTTAATTAACTTTAAATCTTAGATTTAACTATTTTAGTCCTAGAAAAAATTCAAGTTTTTTTACGTATTTTCATTTTATTGTCTTATAAAGGGTGTCCCAAAATTAACGCAAAATTTGAATTTGCCGCCATTTGTATTTTATGATTCAACAAAAATAAATCACAATCTGAAGACTAAAAACTGTGTTTTCCAATTAATTTAAATCTTGCGTTAATTTTGGGACAAAAAATGAAAAATTCGTAAACAAAACCTGAAATTTTTGTATAACTTTTGATATATTTTATAATTTCATCAAAATCAGTCTTGAATTGCGATTCTTTTGATGTAATTACTTTTAAGAATGTTTATTTATCACTGAAATATATCAATTTTTCGATTTATTTTAAAAGATTTATGTTCTATTTAAGTATTCAATAACCATGCATGCTAATTAGACTATTAAAGTACCAAATTGAATATAAAACTATGGCCTTCCCAGTGCGTTGTCTAGTAAATCTGTCTAATTTCCTGTTATTCAGTAATGAACCTTCAAAGTTAACTTTACTCTTTCAATTTTTTTATTTGTTTTTGCGATTTCTCAAAAATGTTAAGATTAGTTAATTTAGTAGAATATATTAATTAGTCCATTAGTTAAAGATTGACGCAATTTATTATATAAATCTGTATGATAATATGAAGTTTAAAATTTCTGTGATTTTCTGTATGTTATGATTAAAGAAGACGTTTGATTTAAAGAAGAAAAAAAGGAAGAAAAGTTCAATGGAGAAGAACATCCGTTTGTGGACATTAACTTAATGATTCCTCGCAGTGCACTCAATCATCTCGAAACATCGCCCGATGCAGATTGAATGTGACATTTCTTTCCTTCTCCGCATTCATCCTCATTTCGATCCCAATATATTAGCGCCGATTGTAGTTAGAGTCGTATTCCAGATTCCATTTGGCCGAACGCCAAATAATCATTGCGGAAATCGAAAATCCTAACTTATTTCGCTTTGGGGCGAGAGGCGACGCGAATGAATGAGCACAAGTTATGAACCAATAGTCGGAAGAAGAGAGAGAGAAAGATGAAATGAGAGCAGAGTGGAAATTGTGGGTTTCATCCAAGAGAGAAAGGTCAGGTCAAACGCTGCATCCACCCATGTTTCATACAATTATCGGTATATCCGTTAATTTTACGGAATTTGAATAAAATCCGAATAATAAAAGATGCTAATATTGGTGTAGTCAAAAAGTTTACGATTCGGGGAATAAAATTGAGAGGCGACAACAAACGAAACGACAGCAGGCAACGAAAAACCAAAAAACAAAACAAAAAGGAATGTAGCTTGATATATAAAATGTTTACGGGTTTGTTTTAGGGCCACTTTAAGGGCTCCGACCATCTCACTTCTGAGTACCAAAAAAAGAAAAAACGTATAAAAGTGGAGTTCATGCGCACATGTTTTACATGCGAATACAGTTTCCTATTTTAACGAAATCGTGAATGAAAAACGAAACTAATTAAATCTTTCTCGCTAATTACGCGCGATTTGAATATGTAATTTAGGCCAATTTGCGTAGGGCAAAGCGCAATTATTCGTCGGCGGTCGTAAATTATTTAATTTCTTCGATTGCGCCTCGGCTTGGAAGTACATTTAAAATTGTAATTTGTAAGAGAGTAAGGGGAAATTGTCGAAACGGCTTTGCAAGTGAATTAATCGACGCGCACGTACCGAAATTCGACAATAATTTTAACTTTACTACTGCAATTTACCAAAAACCCTCTTTTCATTTACTCCAATATTTTACATCAAATTTAATTTATGAAAATTAATTTTCAGTAATTTCATTACAATTACAATTACCCAGATTTCATTAATTATTAAGTAGTCAGTGAATTTTAATAGAATTTTATATATTTCTTTTTTTAAATTCACTTTTTAATACTATGACAGAAATATGTTTGAAAATTTAACTTACTTACTATTTCCAAGATTTTTAATGAAGTTTTAAGCAGTATTCCCTATTAATCCAGCGATTTTGCATATTATATAATATGATTGTATAAATTAAGTAATTAAGTGACACCTCAACTGTCAAAATCTAACTGTCAATATAGAAGTGTCAAAATTTAACTTATGGTTCTATTTCATAAATGTTTAACTCTGCAATGAAGGAAAACGGGTTTCTCAACTAATGCGGTATTTTTGCATATTATATAATGTAATTGCATAGATCAAATAATTAAGTGACACATGAACTGTCAAAAATGAAATGTCAACATTTATCTTATGAGGTTCTATTTCTTACATTTTTTCTCTGCAATGAAGCAAAAGTGTTTTCCATACTAATCCGGTGATTTTGCATATTATATAATATAATTGTATAAATTAACTAATTAAGTAACACCTAAATTGTCAAAATCGAACTGTCAATATTGAAATGTCAAAATTTAACTTATGGTTCTATTTTATAAATGTTTAACTCAGCAATGAAGCAATACAGGGTTTCCCAGCTAATGCGGTATTTTTTTATATTATATAATGTGATTGCATAGATCAAATAATTAAGTGACACATGAACTGTCAAAAATGGAATGTCAAAATTTATCTTATGAGGTTCTATTTCTTATATTTTTAGCTCTGCAATGAAGCAAAAGGCTTGTCCCTACTAATCCGGTCATTTTGCATATTCGATAATATGATTGTATAAATCAAATAATTAAGTGACACATGAACTGTGAAAGACGCACTGTCAATATTGAAATGTCAAAATATATCTTAAGGTTCTATTTCCGAGATTTTGAATGAAGCAAAGCGGTTTTCTCTATTAATACAGCGATTTTGCATGTTATATAAGAGGATTGCATAAATCAAATAATTAAGCGACACATTAACTGTCACAATTGAAATGTCAAAATTTAACTTATGGTTCAATTTCATAAATGTTTAACTCTGCAATGAAGCAAAACGGGTTTCCCAGCTAATGCGGTAATTTTTCATATTATATAATGTGATTGTATAAATTATGTAATTAAGTGACACCTGAACTGTCAATATTGAAATTTCAAAATGTAACTTTTGGTTCTATTTCATAATTGTTTAACTCTCCAATGAGAAAACGGGTTTCCCAGCTAATGCGGTATTTTTGCGTATTATATAATGTGATTGCATAAATCAAATAATTAAATGACATATGAACTGTCAAAAATGGAATGTCAAAATTTATCTTATGAGGTTCTATTTCTTATATTTTTAGCTCTGCAATGAAACAAAAGTGTTTTCCCTACTAATCCGGTGATTTTGCATGTTCTATAATATTATTGTATGAATCAAATAATTAAGTGACACATGAACTGTCAAAAACGCACTGTCAATATTGAAATTTCAAAATATCTCTATTAATCCAGCGGTTTTGCATATTATATAATTGTATAACAATTGTAAAATCAAACTGTCAATATTGAAATATATCTGATGGTTCTATTTGCAAGATTTTTAATGAAGCAAAGCAGTTTTCTCTATTAATCCAGCGAATTAGCATATTATGTAATAAGATTGTATAAATCAAATAATTAAGTGACACATTAACTGTCATAATTGAACTGTCAAAATTGAAATGTAAAAATTTAACTTACGGTTCTGTTTCCGAGATTTTTAACTCTGCAATGAAGCAAAACGGTTTTCCCTACTAATCCGGTGATGTTGGAGTTGATGGTGGTATCAAAGTATGGTCCGGTGCCTGGAGTGGGCCACTCCTGCAGGAAGTCCCTGAACTTCTTCGAGCTGGCGTCCTGGGATCCTGAAAATCAAAGTTAAAATTTGAAACACGTAATTATGTGTACATAAATATGAAAACGCGGGCTGTGCATTAGGATAATGTGCCTTTGTAGCGCACCATCCCTTGTTTTTGAGGGGCCACTTCCATCCCCCCAAACCCCCCGTTCAGTTTAATAATGGATGGGCAAATGAATACGAAATGGTGCACGCAATGTATTTATGTGTATGCAAATGGCTGCCGTTTGAAGTATCCTGCGAGAAACTAGCAAGGATTTAATTAAATGCGTTTTGATGTGACTGCTCTCTCTCTCCCTCGCACTCAGATATGCCCCTATTTCGCAGCATGTATTAAAATGAATGATGGTGCCTGAAGTGGTTGAGCTACCAACTCTCTCTCTATCCGAAGGGGATGCGATTTGAATAAATTAACATTGTCTCGAACAGTTGTTCTCGGCTATGTTTGACGCGCTTGACATTGTAATAGACGTCTAGGGGTGGTTGCAGAAGAAGTAGAATAAGGATGAAGGAGGTGGAGGTGGAGGCGGCGCATTTAAAATGCAGATTTATTAAAACACTCGACTGCGAAAAGGTTTCACCATTCCGCCGAATCCATTGTACTATTTACACGCATGAACTGTGCGGAATGCAATTGCATCATATTATTCTTCATGCATCCCCGGACACTACTTCAAACTCTCAAAAAAAAAAATATGAAATAGAATAAAACAAGAAAAACTAAACTGAAACCCTTTATTCCTATTTTTCAGAGCAATTTCAAGCTGGATACTTCCACATTAATTTATGTAAAATAAAAAAAACATCCCCCTTTATTTCATATTTAAATTGTAAACTATACTTTAATGAAGCACCACTACGTTCATATTAAGCAAATCACCATTAAAGTAATGCTTCATAAACGCGTTATAAAACTACGTTGATATATGTAAAAGTTTCTGAAACAAATCGATAGATGACGTTGTTTCAGTGAGCTTAACAAGAACTGTTCAGATTGATCATTCACTATGGTTTAAAACAGGGGTAAATTACCCCAATCATTTATCAAGCTTTTTTTGTTTCCAAGTGACATATTTATGACATGACAATGTTTTTGGTGGGAAATATTCAAAAATTATAATTTGTGGAACTGTCATTAAACAAGTAGTATTTTCATATTAAATCATGATATGAATTCGTAATACAAAACCATAAAAGATATTGTTTTTTAATTATGAATTTAAACAAAAACGAGGAAATAAATGAAAGTTTGTAAAACACACCAATAGATGGCGTATTAAGATTTTATAATTGACATCTGTTATAAAATCAATTAATCAAAGGGATTAACTAAAGAAAACAATTTAATAACGTTGTTTCAGTGAGCTTTGTTGCCAAATTGTGAAAAAGCTGTCTTAACAAGAACTGTTCTATTTTCAGATTGATCAATCACTATGATGTAAATCTGGGGTAGGTTAACCGGGGTAAATTACCCCAAGTGATCATTTATCATGCTTTTATCCATATGTTTTGTTTCCAAATGAGATATTAATGACATGACAATGTTTTTGGTGGGAAATATTCAAAAATTATAATTTGTGGAGCTGTCATTAAACAAGTAGTATTTTCATATTTAATCATGATATGAATTCGTAATGCAAAACCATAAAAGATATTGTTTTTTAATTATGAATTTAACCAAATACGAGGAAATAAATGCAAGTTTGTAAAATACACCAAAAGATGGCGTATTAAGATTTTATATTTGACATCTAATATAAAATCAATTAATCAAAGGGATTAACTAAAGAAAACATATTAATTGAGTAATTTAATTAGCATTATTATTTCTCTAATTAAGCTATTACAAATTACAGTATTGTAATGAGAAAAGCTGTTGAAAATATATAACAATGTTTTATGAGAACTGAAAAATGCAATGCACGAAATATATTTATCTCTTGCAACGTCGTCTTTTCTGCAGTACGTATAATCCTGTAATTGGAATTTGAAGATACAACAAAATTGCCAATTTATATTTGAAAGCGCGGACAGAGGATTTCGGTAGAGATTTAAAGAAACTTATTATGATTAAGTCACTAACACGTGAAGTTCCTTTTCTTTGATATTTGATGTAAGTATTTCTTAAGAATTGTAGGTGATTCGATGTGTGTCAGAAATTCTTTTGGAAAGATACTAGACTTATTCAATGAAATTGTATGGTCGATTAGAAGAGAGATTACATAAAAGAACTTATGAAGTTTAGTGGCTTTTTGATCGAAAAAAAAAAAGAATTTTTTGAATTGTATACTAAATCTACTGAAATTACTTAAAATCATGGTAATCATTAAAAATCCAGACAAATTCAAAGATTTTTTTTAGATTTTTTCAATTTATTATAATTAAGATCTTATTAAAATAATTTGAAAACTTCAAGTACGAAATTACTCTTTCGGTTATAGAAAAATCTGCTTATACGAAGGAATAAAACTCTTATTTTTTCCTATAAGTCTGTGATTTGTGATCGGTTTATGCTTAATATATTTCCGTGAAGTACAGAAATTCCAAATTAGGTTTCATCTCCAAACGAAATCATATTACCGTAGATTGGAGAGGATTACAAGCCCATTTATCCTAACGCTAATCAAAAAAAAACGTAGTCGTCTGTAATAAGGCAAGAAGTGCTGATTATAAGAAGCCAATTTCCCCACGAATAGAAGAATTTCCACATAAAAACACGTATATATGTATAACTCTTCATCCAAAATAATAAAATAAAATAAAAAAAGACTGTATTTTCAGCGGAGTGGAGTGGATTTTTCAGTTTTATTAGGTGGAATAAAATTTTCATTTTTCAAATTAGGGACAAATTTAGGGAACGAAAATTGCTCGCCGTTCGGAATGAATATAAATGCAAGAAGCATAAATCTCCATTTCGTCGGGCCGAAAAGTTTCTAGTTAATAAAGTGCAGGAAATACACGTTTTAATTAATATTCCAGTTAAGTGTCGTTTCTTTTTTTTTGCAGTTTCTCTCTTTACTGAAATGTTAGAGGTCTACAGCGCTCTCCACGCTGTATAATGATATACGAAGAATGATACGTCGAAAAGTGGAGGCGGCTGCAGCACCGTCTGCGTTGGAAAAATGGTCGGGCGTTGAGTTATTATTGCTGCGTGAGAAATGAGCTAAATTACACAATTTTTGAAGCGTTCCCTCTTTCATATCTACACACTATACGTTACGTATACCTAACACGGTTTGCCATAAATTTATTTTTTTCCTTGTTTCGTTACGCCATGTGTGTGTGTTGATTCGAAACAAAACCCTGATGTTGTTAGGTTTGCGTCACGCAGACCGCGCGAACTACTAAATCAAGTTTTCGTCCTTTTTTGTTTACGTGATATTTGCAAATTTTGCAGGACCTGCTTGTCTTTTTTTTTAAACCTTGTATTTCAACTGTTCTCCCTGCGGCGACCAATTGAAAATCTGGAGCGCACGTCCTTTGTTCAATGTAAATAATCCCTGCTTCTACCACTCCACCGTAAATAACGTATTCCTGTTTTATTGAACCTTAAACGCTTTTCCCACTTACAAACTTCAACGATCTGTATTCCATTATTTACACAACTTTATAATTGCCAATTTAAATTATTAGGTATAGCACCAATTACAAGATTCAATCGATGCGGACGAGTGGCGGATATATAAGCCCAATTCTTAAATCTGCGGAAAACTATGCTTAGATTCTGATTGCGTACATGTTTAGAATTTATTTAAGAAATGTTATAAATATTATAAATAAAAGTTACTATTAAGACTCAAATATTAATGAAAAATAACAATTTTGGAAAGATACTTGATTCAATGAAATTGTATGGTTGATTAGAAGAAAGATTACATAAAAGAACTTCTAAGGTTTAGGCTATTACTAAATCAAGTTTTCGTCCTTTTTTGTTTATGTGATATTTGCAAATTTTGCAGGACCTGCTCGTCTTTTTTTTAAACCTTGTATTTCAACTGTTCTCCCTGCGGCGACCAATTGAAAATCTAGAGCGCACGTCCTTTGTTCAATGTAAATAATCCCTGCTTCTAACACTCCACCGTAAATAACGTATTCCAGTTTTATTGAACCTTAAACGCTTTTCCCTCATACAAACTTCAACTATCTGTATTCCATTATTTACACAACTTTATAATTGCCAATTTAAATTATTAGATATGACACCAATTACAAGATTCAATCGATGCGGACGAGTGGCGGATATATCCGCCCAATTATTTATATCTGCGAAAATCTATGCATAGATTCTAATTTGCGCACATATTAAGAAATATAATAAATATTTGATAAATAAAAGTTACTATTCAAACTCATATATTAATGAAAAATAACAAATTACCTTAAATATATTGTTGAAGAAAAATTTCTAAAATACTAATTTAATTTTTGAAACCTATTCAATTTCGAATAAAACAACAACTGAATAATATACATTTTCAAATATGTAATGAATTTTACTTCACATAAAAAAATATATGAAGTGTTCTTCATTCAAGTGTAATAAATTCCATTTATTTTGAATGCAACTCAAAAACTCTGTAGATTTATCTGCTTTAAAAGCAAATCATTATATGTACATTATACACGCACACACAAAACGTAAACCTTTCATAAAAAAAAACTGAATCCAGCAGCACAAAAGTAAATGCAAATCTGCACACACGGAATTGAAAACATTTTGTCATCATTTTTTTGCCGCAATTAAAAAAGTAAATTCGAATTAGCTTGTGATGCTTAAAACTTCATTTATTACTGTGAAACTGTGCAAACATAACTAAAAAAAAAACTAGAATTTTTTCGCAATTTCCACCGGTGCCGTATAAAATATGTACGCGAATGTAAAAATAAATTCAAACTAAACCAAAAAGAATAGCAATAGAGTAAAAAGTATTGCACGTTTCACACTCTAGTTACTACGTGCACAATTTGCTGTATTTTCATTTCAATTTAATTAATGTAAATTTGTGTTTTTGGTTCCCAAAAAAAAAAATGATTTTCTACCCTTTAACTGTAGTTTGAAAAGGGTTGGTTTTGTAATAAAAAGGAATTGCGTTGTTTCCTTGAGATTCAGCCATGGGGAACAAGGGTATATCCACCTTAAGCGAAACATTGGAGACGCCCTTCGTTTCGGTACTTGAGCAAGCGATGAAACGCATCTGCAGAGGCCGCAGGAAATCGTGTGGTTAGTTTCGAAATTAGCGCCATTAGTAAAGGACATCTAATTAGTTTTTTTATTATGTTTTTTTTTTTCGAAAAGTCGGTTCTGCAATTAGTGTGCGAGTTGGAAGTTCGAAAAACTGGAGTGGCTTTCGTGGAGGCCATTATTGGTGCAAACTAAAACCTCTTAGCGAACTCCCGTTTCTTGGAGGCATTGGAAATAGTTATTGGTTCGTTGCTTGTTCTACGATTATTGCGCGGTTCTAAGATAAATACTGCGTCCTACTTCTACGACGATGCACGATGTTTTCTGGTACATTATCATTAAACTAAGAACAACTAACGTGTATCTAAGTTTTAGAGTACGATAATTAGTTTAGCTCACAAAAATTATACGTTAACATTTATAGCTTTTCATGAAATTGATAAATAAACTAACAAAATAAGATTATTTTTAATTCTACTGTATTTTTTATGGTTTTTGTCATTATTTATTATATATAATGTTATCAATTCATGAAACTTATTTTTAGTAAATTCAATTTATTTGTTCAATATTTAAAAAAAAATAATTGGTTGAAATTTTTCTACATCAGTATTTTCTTTCAATAATAATGAAAATAATTTATAAATAATTTAAATACAATTTTTGTTTTAAATTTTACTTCTTCAGTAATTTAACATTTTATTAATAAAATTTTGAAATTATAATTATACTATATTTCCTATTTATTTTCTCTACCATGATTCCAATTCGATCCATCTCTGGGACACGACACCTTTATAACAATGAATACATTCATTTAATTCAAATTTGTATACTCGTCTGTTGCGTAACTTAATTTATTTTGTAATTAAAGTAACCAATATTAATAATTAATTAATTTGATTACAACTGCGAAATCATCTTTATTTATTTACTAAAATCTGTTTTAAAACAGAATTTGTACTGGAATTGAAATCATTTACCTCCATAAGAATTAATGTAATTTTGATATAATCTGTTTTCATTGAAGATTTGTAATAAGTTAGATTTAATTTATAAATTATTGAAAAAATCTTGAAAAGATACTATATGCGTTGGAATAAAGTATTGCATACTTCTTTTAAATACAGGTATCTTCCGACTTACGAACTCCCGGACTTACGAACAAAATTCTAAAAACTCTAACTTGTTACAAGGAGATATATAATGATATCAAATGTATAATAGTTTTGGAAGAAGTACAAGATTGTTTTGTTGCTTTCGTTTGATTTGTCGTTTTTTTAATACATAATTGTGAAAAGCATTTGTAATTAAGTATTTTGTTTATTTTTAGCTATTTTTTTTAAATCTATGCAACCAATAATACGGAATTTAACATATATAAAAGTTAAAACCATGATAAACTGTAGTAAGATAAGTATATTTTGAAAATTCCCCCGACTTACGAACAACCCTTTGGTACGGAACTAGTTCGTAAGTCGGGGGATACTTGTAATGTTATAAAAATAGGACAATTAATTTACTAATAATAATAAAATTTATTAAATACTAAATATTTTTCAATTTTACAAGTATAATAAAATGTGGAAACGCCGGGTTAAGAAATTAATATTTTGTTGAAAACTTATTAATAATGGAAATTTCATCAACTATTAATGATTTTTATTTGAATTACCTCGAAAACCATAAAATAAACAAAAATATTTATAATTGAATTTGTAAATAAATAATAATTTTTCTCCAAATTAGAATCAATAAAAAATGTTAAAATAAAAGAAGAAGAACAAAATTCTCTATTAATTTTTCTAAGTTAATTATAATGAAAGAATAATAGTAAATAATCAAGACAGGTTATTTAGTGGTCATACACTAAAAAGCATGATGATAACTATCAAAAGTATAACTAAAATAGTCGGGTTAAAAGTTGCCTCTTGTCGGTGGGCGTAAAAGAATAATAAAGAAATGATTTATAAGGCAATTACGTCTATATTTATGTTCTGCTTTACTGCATGTGAAAGTCGTGTTCGTATATATAAATTTATATATACAATTTTCGTATTTCCGTGTGTAAATTATTAAATGAAAAAAAAAACATAAGGGAGATTAGGCGAAAGAAAAATTTATTAATTGCATGTGTTGCGAAAGAAAGAAAAACAAAAGTATATAATGAGTGAAGAAAATAACAGTTCTCTTTCATAACGAAACACACACGTAACAATCTAATCTGACGATCTGATATATTAGTAATAATTTTAAAAAAAAAATTATATCCTGAAGTAAATTACGACATCAGTTTTGCAGCGGCATTTTTCAAAATATTTCACCGTAATTGCCGGTGTGTGTTGTGGTGGAAGGGGATTCCCCCCTTTCTATACGCACACCGCTTGTGATAAGGGTAATTAATCTCGTGGTATGTATATATATATACGCACACGCATTTGGCTAATTGCTAAGTCTGCGTCCATAATTTATGTGCGGGGAGCTAAGAGAAAAAGGGAAAAGGACAACAACAACAACAGCAGTGGGCTATGAAAAACTGTCCTGACGCTTAACAAAGGTATATGTATAAAAAAATATAATAAGGATCCACAGGGATGGAAGGAAATGAGTGTCGCATTTAAATTAATCGTTGAGTGAAAAGGACAATTAAAAAAAATACGTGTATATGATGAAATATAAAATGCATTAGGTTTTCAGTTTTATTATTTTAGTGCTACAGTAATACCTCGCACAGTGTGGTTTCAATCAGTGCGGATTCACTATTGAAAATACCAAATTCTGAAAAAAAAAATACTACACTAAATTATTTTTTTTACACGAAAATTATGAACGCAAGTTCATTTACTCTTTATTTAGTTAAAGCTAATTACATAATTGTACATGTTATTAAAGGCTTAATTACGTCTTTTCTAACTAATTGGCAATTTTGTGATATTTAATTTTCTCTTGTCATAGTTGAATATGCAATGTCTTTATTAATTATTTATTTAATCTATAAATACAAACCCTAATTAGAACATAGTATAATAAACTTAAAGACAAAATAATGGATTTTCCATTATGCTAATTATTTTATAGCTTTTTTACACGTAAATTGAATACGAAACACTGTTTATTTTTCTTCGATTTTAAAGTGCTCGTTTAGTCCGTTTTTAAACACTGCGGTTATATTCGCGAAAACGATTACTTGCACAATCGGCGAATATATTCGCCCAACTTTTTATACAAAAAAAACTATGCTTCTGCAATATTGTATGCATGGCTACGGTTATATTGAATTACTGATTAACTACATAATTAAAGTATTTCAGGTTTTATTTATTAACTCAATAATTAGACAAGTATTTACTAATTATATAAGTAAATTAAAGATTGTTTTGGCCTTTCTTAGTGAATCTACTAGTAAATTTGTGATGTCTACCATTCTCTGGCAATTAGTTGTTAAATTTTGAATTCAAGTTCATTTACTCTTTATTTAGTTAAAGCTAATTAAATGATTTTACATGTGAATTAAAGACACAATTACGTCTTTTCTAACAAACTAATTGGCAATTTTGTGATATTTAATTTCTCTTGTCATAGTTGAATATGCAATGTCTTCATTAATAACTTATTTACTCTATAAATACAAACGCTAATTAGAACATAGTATAAGCAAATTAAAGACAAAACAAAGGCTTTTCATTATGCTAATTATTTTATAGTTTTTTTTTACACGTAAATTATATACAAAACACTGCTTTGAGATGTTTATTTTCTTCGATTTTAAAGTCCTTGCTTAGTCCGGTTCTATACAGTGCGGTTATATTGGTGAAAACGATTACCTGCACCATCGGCGGATATATTCGCCCAACTTTGTATACAAAAAATAAACTATGCTTATGCAATATTGTATGCATATTGAATTACCTGATTAACTATTTATGCTAATTATTTTATATCATAATCAAATTAAAGAAAAGTTCTAAGTATTTTTGTGATAATTATTAATTCAATAATAAGACAAGTTAATTTAATAATTATATAAGCAAATTAAAGATAAAACAATGGCCTTTTTAGTAAATATACTAGTAAATTTGTGATGACTAACATTCTCTGACAATTAGTTGTTAAATTTTGAATTCAAGTTCAATTACTTTTTATTTAGTTAAAGCTAATTACATGATTTTACATGTGATTAAAGACATAATTACGTCTTTTCTAACGAACTAATTGGAAATTTTGTGATATCTAACTTTATCTTGTCATATACAATGTCTTCATTAATTATTTATATACTCTATAAATACAAACGCTAATTAGAACATCGTATAAGCAAATTAAAGACAAAATAATGACTTTTCCATTATGCAATCTGGAATTAAACTTTTTCAATTTTTTATTTACATACTTGATAACTGTAAAAGCTAATTAAATGGTTTTTTTTTTTTTTTTCATGTACATTAAAGACAAAAGTTGGTCTTTTGTAATGAACTAATTGGCAGACTATATACCTTCCTCTTGTCAAAGTTGAATATGCAATAACTTCATTAATTATTGATTTACTCTATAACCACAAACGCTAATTAGAATATCGTATAATCAAATGAAAGACAAAATAATAGATTTTCCAGTGAATCTACTACTAAATTTGTGATATTTATCATTCTCATATAATAAGCTGTTAAATTTGGTATTGAAGTTTCTTCACTTTTTTATTTAATTATAAAATTTTCAGGAATTTTCGAAAATATGTTCACTTTTTACAGATTTCCTCTCAAACTAAAATATTATAAAATATCAAAACTGTATGTGTGTCCTAAGATAACTTAAAGTGTCAAAACCAAAACAAAATGAAACATAACCTAAATGTCTAATCAAATCTAACTTAAACTTACATAACCAAAATGTATTATGCCCTATGCTAAGAAAACTTAACCTAACATAACTGTATCTTTTCCTAACTTAACTGAAACCGTCTAAACTGAACCTAAATTTATCCACCCTAATCTATCCTTTTTAACATAATTTTAATAAACTTGAAGTATTTCAATCACGTAAGTCAATTGTTCCATATTGTGTCTATTTTAATTAATTACATACATCTTTAGTAATTAGTGTATTAATTAATATATGTTTTCCATAATTAGTGAAGCTCTCAACATTTTTGTTTTCATGCTATGCAATTATCATTAACCCGGAGTCCTCGCAGCACGAATTCGTATCGTGTCATCGATTTCCCCAGGCGACCGTAGGTATCGGAAACTGGGCAGAGGAGTAGAGGAGGAGAGGAAAGGACGACATCCTCATCAAAACAGTTTTATTGCCGGCGGCTGATGAGGCAGGATCAAATAAACACACACACAAAACACAAACAGGACGACGCATTTAATCTCTCCAGTCTCCTTCTTTCTCATCCAATTTTATTTTTTCCTGATATACTTTTATTTGATCTGCGCGGCGTTTTGCAAAAAATAAAAAACAAAACAAATATAAAGAAGATACAAATGGGTGGTTGTTGGTGAAAACAAAACTGTGAGTATTATGTAACCATGCGACGAAGGGTGGTGTGTGCGTCGTGCACAATGGGACGTGACCCGTCGAAGCCCTAAGGGCCACATGGGGATATTGCAGTCGCAACCCTCCCATTCGCACACTAAAAGCTACAAGAAATACATCCATTAGATGTATAAAGTTTCAGTAAAATACGTAGACTTCCTACTACTACTGCTTCTTCGGTATTTCCATGAATGATAGGCGTTCAAATGTGTCTGCGTTTATCCTGAATAACTGCGAAAGCTTGATATATCATTTTCCTAGACATTCTATAACTCTGGCCTCAACAACATTATCAATGTCTTCTCTTTGATCTTACTATACCTTTCTGGTTGTAAGTTATACCAAATAATTGATCAAGAGTATCTATCATAGTAATATCACTTTCCTACACATTATATAAGTTTGTCCTTATGTGAAAAATGCTCCAATATTTCTATGTTTTTTGCTCTGAACAAATAGAAACGTAATTTTTATTGGAATGATTTCAAGGAAATTCGCACTTATTTATTTAAAAAAAAAAGATCTAAATAAATCAACTCAATTCTTGATTTCAGGAAAATAATAATTACACATATTTATATGGAAGAAAGAAACAAATTCCATAAAAAAAGACAATATTTATTATTGTAATTTTACTACTGTTTTCGTGCTTAAATAACCAATATTTGAAAACAGAAATCTAATTGTTCATGTAATGATGGAAAATATTACAATAAACTACCTATTTAATAAAAAAATATTCAATTTATAGAACAATTTTAACAAAATGAAATTTGGAATATTGTGAATCAAATTTACAAGAATTTTGATGGAAAAATCTTCACTGAACCAATGTTCTTTAATGTTAGTTTCTTTATTTTTTTATATATTGACACGAGTTTATTTAGAAAAACTGAAAAATATATTTTCATAACTGAACATGTTACAATTTTGGTGTTATTCAAGGTGAATCTTACTAAAAATATACAATACAATACCTGAATATTCAAAGGATGAAACAATTTCGGTAATTTTATTACTCTTTTATTGCAAAATAAACCAATCTTAACAATTCGTTCTTGCAATGATGAAAATTATATTGAAACGAATTTATTTAGAAAAATTTGCAAGAAATCCCTTCAAAACTGAACTTGTCACAATTTTGGTGTTCTTTAAGGTGAATCTTATTATAAATTTACTTATTAGTTCCTGAAATATTACAATTAAGGTAGCTTGAAATGGCACATTTGGATTTAGCAGTAATCTAGGTAATAAACAAGTATTAGCAATTTGTTCTTGGAATATTGAAAATAGTAAAAATTATCACATACTTATCTAGAAGAATTTCATTCATAACTGAAATTGTCACAGTTTTGGTGTTTTTCAAGTTCAAATTAAATATTAATATGCACCGAATATTTGCAAACAGAAATCTAATTATTCTTGGAATGATGGACGAAATTCTACTAAATGAAATAATTTTTCTAGTAAAACCGAAGAATATTATTTCAAAACTGTCATAATTGTGTTGTTTCTCAAGGTGAATCTTAATAAATATGTACTTATTACCTGAATATTTAAAGGACGAAATTGAATTGGGTGAAAGAACATAACCACGCTTGGAAGGGTGTAATAATTTAGGTAATGTAACGAGCGTTGGGTTAGGTTTTCTCGAGAAAATGTGATGAGGGTGGGTTCCATCGAATTAGCAGATTATTACCGCGCTCAAGGTATGTAGCAAGGTAGTAATAACGGCGTATTAATCCGGTCGGAATGGCGTGACGATGGCGCCCTTCTGCATTTTTAATGGCGCTTTTTGCATGTGCTAGAACGTAGACTACATCCATAAAGTATTCATAATTTAATTGGGCTCAAACTGTGAATTCGCGTCCGAGTGTTTGATTAATTAAATGTAATGGCAATTGTGACAATTGCATTTTGCGTCAAGAGAGGGGTGGCGGGGGGATGGTGGACGATGCGATTGCGTTTGTCGTCGCTGCAATTGAAATGCTGGAAGCCGTTGTTCGGCTCTCCCTACAAATGTGACCAGAATATGGCGCGAACAATGACCCAAACCGCCTCCAACCCCCCATAATGGGGATACATGCACCACGAATACCTATGCAGTTTGCATTGCAAACATGCACGTATATATTCTCGGGTGAATGCTGTAGTTCTGGAGCTTTTGGTGCTGGTGCTGCATCCAGCTCTAACTGTCGCTTGCCACGTCGCAAATTTTGTTTGCAAATGGAGCGGCGACATACAGCAATTACTCAATGAAACGAGAAGTATACACTGTTCGCTTTTAGTTCAACTGTATTCAAAAGTATATAAAAAAAACGCAGCAATTAGTGCAATATTCTAATGATTTTCATTGTTAAATATATTATATTTAATTCTCAATAATTTATAAATCATTAAAACCAATTCTTTTTCTGAAAGGTGACATTTTATTAGTTTTTATAAAAAAGTTGATTTATATCTTGAAAATAGATGAAACAAATTGCATTTTAAACTTTGATACTTTCTATATTGATGAGTAGTCAATAAATTCACTAAAGCAATAACTAAGAGATATTCTGCTTACTAAGTTTAGAGCTAGTAAATTCAGTTTTAAAGGTATTCTAGTAATAATGATGAGATGAAGACATTGACAAATTCTTTCGGTATATGTATGAGTTTTGCACATTCACGAAAATATCCTACATAAATTGTTGGATTTAGACTAAATTTTATTAGTGTTCATCAAACAATTTTTGAGGAAAGAAACCTTATAATTTCTGGAAGGATGGAATGTTTAAGGTGTGTGAATGATGGTTCCAGAAATAGGAGCCTGGATTTCCAGAAAACACGGCGAGACTACATTCCATCTGAGCCAAGCGCTTTCCGGGCACGGGTGCTTCAGCAAGTACCTGCACTTCATAGCAAGGAAGGAGGACGAAAAGTTCTGGTACTGTGAAGAAGTCGATAGCCCAGAACACACGTTCTTGCAGATGATGGGCGATAATGAAGCACGAGGCGAAATCAAAGAGCCAAGAGAAGTAGGACATCATCACAAGCTACGTAGCAGGGGTGCTCTCCATTAAGGAAAATGACAAGTTGAGGATGGATACAGAAAGGGTACAAGGTGATAGTGGACACACATAGAAGCGCAGAGCTTGGCTCAGACAATCTACATTGCAGAAACACTAAAACTAGATGCTGATGAAGAAAGGGAAGAGGTTTTAGTGCGGTAACAGTACTACGATTCCATCCATGGTCCCTATGTAAGGTTTCTTCTCCTCTACAAAAAAAAGGTGTGTGAATGATGAAGAAAGGTGTATAGATAAAAATACATAACTAATAATTTATATATCGTTATATAAAAAAATAGTTTTTAATTTTATAAGTATATTTTTATTTTAACAATAAATAAAATTCAATGGAAAAGTTAAAAAACTTGATTAAAATTATTTATTGCTATACTTCAATGAATTTTATTTGTTGTTTCATACAAAAAATCAGTAGTTAATAAATAAAAACAAAACAAATTTAAGAAATTATTGTCAATATAATTATTATTGAATAAAACTTGTATATGAAGATAAATGCATAATTCATAAAAATCTACTCAATGAAACGTAAAGTATACATCTCTCAGTTAGGTCTCAATTCAAGTGGATTTGAAGAAACGAAGTAATTAGAGCTATAATCTAATGACTCCCTTTGTTACATTATACATTCCATGTAATTTTTTTCTTTACAAAATCCTATTGTTATTAATTATAAAGAAGATTTTCTAATTTTAAATCAGATATTTTAAATATCCCAAATGAGAAGAAAATAAAATGTTTTATAGTTGATATAAAGTTAACAGACTTATGATAACTGTTAATAAAATACTGAGAGCTTTATCTGTGAGAAGTAAACAGTTTAAATATAAAGTTTAGGAGTCATATACTTGATGGTCATTTGAAGATTTTATTAGAAGAAGAAATTTTTATATTACTTTTAAATTATTGTAGTATTTATTTCTCTTTATAAACAATTTTTATTATACAAAAGTTATTTTTTTTCTCCTTTTTATTATGTTTTTTTCTGAATATATACAATTTTTTGTATTTTTTGCAAATAATGACTAGTAAAATATAAAATTAGTTCTTTAATTTTTCTTATAACTACGATCTAAAATATATTGTTTTATACCAGCTTACAATTCATTATATAATAATTTTAACAAGTTATGTAAGTTGATATTTTTCTACCATGTACGGTTATTTAAAGTTTCTGACAAATTTGATCTTCTAGATTTTTCCAATTAGTCAACTTTCAAATACTTCTCAAGTTCCCAATTGGCATCATATTCATATTATCAATCTTTTATTACTTCTACAAAATTTCTTCATAATGTAATATTATACCTTCTCGTGACCTAAATCCCAATATACTAATTAATTGAAAGAAAAGTGAGAATATTCAATCGTCTTTGAATTTTGATACGAAGATGTAATTTGAGGATAATTTTGCAAGAGTAGGTAACTAATCTCTACTCAAATACCTAGTGTTCAGAAATTACGAGAATAAACTTAGATTAGGTAATTTATATGGTATAATTCTCATATTTCAAATTATTTTTTTTTGCCCATAATATGAGATGAAAGACATATTTTTATATCAATCATGTATAATTTAATAGAATTTTGAAAGAATTAATTGAATTTAAGTTGATTTTTAAATAGAAGACGTATCTTGAAATAGTGTGACAAAGTTATGTGAAATACGATTATATATAGGAAGAAAACGTTGGAAATGAAATTCTTGGACTGAAAATCGAAACAGAATGTACGACGTATGAAATTTTATGGGCGCAACAGAAGCGCTACAAGAAGATGAAGAAGGGGAAGGTCTTAAACTTCCAGATGAGTTATAATTTCAATAAACTACCCGCAGGTTTATTTGCGCCATCAAGTTCAGTGCGCCACAAACATTTATCAAAACGGCTTTGGAATTGTTGTTGGTCGGCGATTCCAGTTTTCCCTTGTTTATAGCCAATAAAGCAATGCGGGAGCCACTAAATTATTTACAGGACGAATAAAACTCGAACACTATTTAAAACTCTACGTGTTATATCCTTGTATGCATACTAACAATTCATATAGTGTAAAAGATACGAACCTACCCGAATCCAGGAATATCAATTTTTATCCTTTCTTTATCTTCCAGTTAAAATTAAAATGTATCTGAATGGGCAATAAACTGTGGCACAAATGGAATTAGCTGCGAAAATTAATGTGTGCACGTCGTCGTTTACATACGTGGACGTTTTCAGGATAATTAGATAAAAAAGAAGAAGTTGTACACACCTATGTTGTACTGCACGATGAATTGGGTTACGTCACATGCAACTCATCGCTGCGAGTGTAAATCCAAGTTATTTGGTATTTCAAACGGGAATTTGCTGGCGAGAACACATGTTTTTAATATAATTAGAAGGAGGGTTAATGATCTAGGTGTGTCAAAGCCATTACTTAATAGTATTGAAAGCTTATCAACTCGGAACGATTGTAATCTACGAAAAAGTAATTACTTCGTGATATCACAACTGTGATGATTTATAATTACGAATTAATTACAAAGTTCCTCGAGTTTGATAACTTACGTAAGCGTGACTACCAACTTGCACTAGCTTGTCAACACTTTATACAACAAAAATCAAGCAGCTAGGTGTCAGAATTTACAATGACAATTCAGCTACAATACCAACTTAATAAAGAACATTAATATAATTACCTAAAAACATATTTTTATTAACAAAAAATTTATAGTGTGTACGCACCTTTATATATATATATATATTAATTGCTTTTCAATCTATAAATGTGTTAGTTGTAAATTTTATATAGTGCGCATGTACTTTTATTAATATATATAAAGGTGCATACACACTTGTCCATCAGAATACTGGTTTCATCAGAAACTAAATCTGAATAACAAAATTCAGTTTGACAACTTACGTAAGCGTGACTACCAATTTGCACTAGCTTGTCAACACTTTATATAACAAAAATCAAGCAGCTAGGTGTCACAATTTACAATGACAATTATTTTTAATACAATTCAGCTACAATACCAACTTAATAAATTACATTAAGATAATTACCTAAAAACATGTTTTCATTATCAAAAAATATATAGTGTGTACGCACCTTTATATATATATATTAATTGCTTGTCAATCTATAAATGTGTTAGTTGTAAATTTTCTATAGTGCGCATGTACCTTTATTAATATATATATAAAGGTGCATACACACTTGTCCATCAAAATACTGGTTTCATCAGAAACTAAATCTGAATAACAAAATTAAGTTTGACAACTTTCGTAAGCGTGACTACCAATTTGTACTAGCTTGTCAACAGTTTATATAACAAAAATTAAGCAGTTAGGTGTCAGAATTTTCAATGACAATTATTTTTAATACAATTCAGCTACAATACCAACTTAATAAATTACATTAAGATAATTACCTAAAAACATGTTTTCATTAACAAAAAATATATAGTGTGTACGCACCTTTATATATATATATTAATTGCTTGTCAATCTATAAATGTGTTAGTTTTAAATTTTATATAGTGCGCATGTACTTTTATTAATATATATAAAGGTGCATACACACTTGTCCATCAGAATAGTGGTTTCATCAGAAACCAAATCTGAATAACAAAATTCAGTTTGACAACTTACGTAAGCGTGACTACCAATTTGCACTAGCTTGTCAACACTTTATATAACAAAAATCAAGCAGCTAGGTGTCAGAATTTACAATGACAATTTGTTTTTAATACAATTTAGCTGAAATACCAACTTAATAAATTACATTAAGATAATTACCTAAAAACATGTTTTTATTAACAAAAAATATATAGTGTGTACGCACCTTTATATATATATGTTAATTGCTTTTCAATCTATAAATTTTCTATAGTGCGCATGTACCTTTAATAATAATTATAATCAAATATCAAATATCTTGTCCATCAAAATACTGGTTTCATCAGAAACGAAATCTGAATAACAAAATTGTTCTTTGTAATAATTACATAATA
>NW_017099627.1:0-7474 GCF_001412225.1 Nicrophorus vespilloides
AATTCCAATTTGAATATATCTAGTAAATCCTTGCAATCTGCCTGACAAATAATTCTCACATCTGGAGACACCTCATTTGAATATTAGCTTTGGTAATAAAGTCACCTGAATTTTACCTCACCTACGATAATTAAATTCAAAGGAATCGTACGGTTCGTGAATTTATATCCAACTTTAATTCTGCAAAGCTCTGCTCGTTGTCTCCTCCAACTTATATTCCCTCTCTCATTCTATTTCTCTCTCTTTTACTCTCACGTATAAAAAGCATTTAGTTTTCATGCATCTCTCTCGAACTCTCACACTGTGTGTAACTGGTCTGTCGGGGTACAATAATATTTTTGTTGCCGTTGCGATGCTCGGCGCAATTAAATTAAATTGAGAAAATTTATAAACTAGGAAAGTTTTCCCCAATGCTTCTACTGCTGCTGCTGCCGACATCGCCCCACTTCATAATCAAATTATCCATCTCGTAGGAAAATTTATCTTTATTAGTGTTTTACTTTTGCGGTCAGAATAACTAATTACTAATGAATCAAAAAATTCCTCTACCCAAATTAATATTCACGCTGCAATCAACTGAACACGTTAATTAAGTTTAATAGAATTGCATTTAGTTTACTTAATTTTGCATTTTTAATTAATTTATGTATTGAAATTTATGTTTATATGTAAATATTTTTATTTTACAGTAACTAGTATTGTTTATTTAGCATAATTATTAGTTAGTACAAGTTTTCTTGTGAATTGCATCAAACAGCATTTATAAAATGAAATACTATCATATTATTACAAGTTTTCACCTTTTGAGCTATTTATTTATTTAGTTATATTTTGGTGTGACTATAAGGCATAAATTACCAAATAACTCTCATTTTGTTAATAATCATTATTTTAGTGAAAATATGTGAAATCAATGAAATAAAATGCTTTATAAGTTGGATATTGCAAAAGTTTGAAAGTTTGAAGTCAATTACAAGTTTCGCTTCTCTATTGCTACAATGTGTTTGTCCAAATCAAACATATTTTTTTCCAAATGTTATCGAACTTAATCTGTTTATGCTCTGGTAGTTTCAGTTGTAGAAAGAAAAACGTATTATATTGTCCAGCAAATGGTGAAAGTTTTAATGCGAAAAATGATTATCAAAAAGAATGAGAGGGATTGTGACAAATACGTTTTCTGCGGAGATCGTAAATCATGGTATTTGCGGTAAATAAGCAATTGTAGTTTATATCAGCGAAAGCTTTTAAACGGCAACGAACAAAAGGGGATGTTTTGCTCGGCATCTTTTTCACCCTGTTGTTCCGTTTTGCTCGGACCTCAACTACCCGCGCAAGTTTTCCACCCCAGTTTTTATATTTATATTTATATTCCCACATCTAGAAATAATGTGACGTATGAATTCGCATTGTGAATAGATAAGGAGGGATGAGAAAAGGCCGCAACAACGGAAAAGATGGAAAGAAGAAAAAAAGTTTTGCAGGAAAAGTAGAAAGGCGTAAATGCTTGATTTCTCTGGAGAGTATAACAATGATGCCCTTTTATTCGCATTTCGCAAGATAATATCCGGCCTCATTTGCATTAGTAAAACCCTACACTTTTTTTTGTTGGTGTTTCTGTTGGTTATTTCTGTGTATGAGAATATGTTGATCGGTTGAAAATATTTTAGTTTCGTTAAATTCAGCTAATTTTCATTCAGTTTTATTAGAAACTACTACAGACCTATCTCAATACAAGAGTAGATAATAATATCCAAGAAATAAGAAATGAACTGTTAACAATTTGCTGAATGCAAAAGATGATGATTTTTCAGTGAAATATATAGAAAAACATTGTTTTTCGAAATTGTAAGTGTATTATTTGCGATTGTATTGTGGCGATTTCGGTAACACTTTTGGCACCTTAGAACTAAGATTCGATGACTGTTTTGAAAGCAAATTCTCCTGAGTAAAGGATATGGCGGATATATCCGCCTCTAATCCATAAAAGGTGCTTAAATGATGTTGAAAAGATAGAAATGTTGCTGATTCAGAAAGAAGTTAATGCAGTAACTGAATTTATATATAAAAAAGAAAAACTAAACCACAAACAATCAACTTTGAGACTTGTCTTCAATACATTTTTTCATAAGCAAAAACCCTATGTTTAAGCCATGACGGATATATCCGCTACTCGACCGCAAATGAATAATAAAGCGCTTAAATGACATTCTAAAGGTTTTCTTTAATGAAAATGATGATGATTTATAAAGAAGCTAATGCAATAACTCAATTGATAAATTTAAGAGAATAGAAGCAGAAACGATCAACTTTAAGACTAATATTTAAAAATTTGATTTCATTTTAATGTAAGTTGATTATATAATTAACAAAGATTTTCTTTGTTCGACAAAAACCATATTATTTCATTACCTCTCAAGACAAAGTAATTTTGTTAGTCGAGGTATGACAGTAATACCATTATGAATCAACATTATTGGACATAAAAAGTTATGTTCGATTTTCTAGCTGTTATATTTATTATCGCTTTGTTCCTAAAATCGGAATCTTGTTGTTAGCTATGCATAAAAAATGAATGATGCATGCTTCCATTTGCGAAAGTCCAGAAATACACTGCAAACTTTCCAATGGATATTCCGTGTGATGTAAGACACTTTCGGAACTTCCCCCGCGCGTCTGTCTTGTATATGAAATATTTAGGACGAGGGTGGATATACATAATACAAGCGCCGACTGACCGGTATTAATATTAATGGAATATTTCTATGATCGTCGGAATGGCACGCATTTCTTTTTATATATATAAATTCATAGATATTCATTCGGTATTTCCATTTCTTCTTACAGCACGATCACCGCAACGTCCGGTCGTGCTATAACAATAAAAAAAAGGGGGAAAAGAACAACATTAGGGCGATTCCAATTCGAAAAGCTACACTTTTTTGACAGTTTGATTTCTACTTTTAGTCGGCAATCTTGTTTTGCATTGTTTGCAATTCAAATGCGGAAACTTTTATACAGCGGACGACGACCATCGAATCAACCACCAACGTCTCCGACTTACTCTCCCTCTTGTGTTTTTCGCAATCATAAAATAAACATGAACTGTTCTCTTTCCCAACGAAAAAAAAAACAGAAACCCTCTGGGATATAGCCTTTATTTTATTCCACTAAAGCGGTGAACTTATCTCGTCAGACCACTTAAAGGGGACATTACTTCTTCGTTTCCTCGAATTGCCAATGCGAAGCTAATCATTGCTGGGATTTCTAATGGTCTGATCATCGCCTCGAATCCAAGCAGATCGGAAGAAACTTCATCCATTTCTTTCTTTTTTTTTACTTCTTTCGATAAGCAGGTGAGATGGGATGTTATATAATATATATTGACGGGGTTGAGACGAGACAGCACAAAGAAACGACACGTGCGGAAAATTTTCTCCGCGTTGAATGCAAGAATAAAATTGGGACGCAGCGAGAATCTAAATAATTTTAATAAAACCTTCATCCGCATTAATATTCATCCGGATTCCGGCTTCTCGCCATTCCGCGTTTATTGCCGAATCAATTAAAATATCGAATAACGTGAAATGTCTGTCCAATTGTCAAAGGTTATTCGAAATTGAATTTTCAAATTAATTGGAATCATTTATTGCTCAAATTTGAAACAAATATTGTAAAACAGTAGAAATTTTTGCAGAAAAAATAAAAACTACCACGATTTGGGTAATGGCTTTATCTTCAATTTGATGATGTAATTAACATGCGCGGTTATTCAGTAATTATATGTGAAAATATGAAAATTATTGAATTGAAATCATCGTCAATAATTAACATTGTGTAACAAATATTTCAAAAGTTAAATAAAAAAAAAATAAAAATATTTTCGATTTTTTTTTAATTATTGAAAAATAAAAATCACTACATTTTAGTCAATAATTAACATTGATTATACAAAAAGGTGCTTAATTAAAGACTTCTTATGATTTAATCATAAAATATAGAAAAAGTTTCTCTATTTTTCAGTTTTTTCTGTAAAATTTCGTTGCGTTTTATTTTTTTTTAAATAATCGGAATCATTGAGTCTTCGACTTAAATCAATAAAAAAATTGTTAAAACTTGATTTTGGATACTTGTTATATAAAAATATAAAATATTTCTTCTCGAAACTAAGATATGGCGGATATATCCGCCGCTCATTTGTAAATGAATAGGACAGTGCATAAATGACATTCAAAAGACTGATTTATAAAGATGTTAATGTAATAAAAACCTTCTCCAACTGTTAGTAGCCGAAGACACTAAAGTTATTATGTAAATACCCATGTCACCAAATTGTTTGTGTGTACTTTTTGCGAGCTTTTTCCTCTGCGCGCTATTGTCGGGTAACCCATATAAATCTAATTCATGTCTACCAACTACTATTTATAAATAAGTAAATTTTAGTTACCATAGTAACCAATAGCTTACAAATCATATTAATAGTGTGGTTGCATCATTTTCTACGAAAAGTACTTAAAATTATCAAAAATCCTATGTTTAAGATATGGCGGATATATCCGCCGCTTGTCTATAAATCAATAAGACAGTGCGTAAATGACTTTCAAACGGCTGATTTATAAAAATATTAATGCAATAACTCTATAGTTAAATGAAATTTGATGATGTAATTAACATGCGCGGTTATTCAGTAATTAAATTTAAAAAAATTAAAAATATTTTCGATTTTTTTTTTTAAATAATTGAAAAATAAAAATCACTACATTTTAGTCAATAATTAACATTGATTATACAAAAAGGTGCTTAATTATAGTCTTCTTTTGATTTAATCATAAAATATAGAAAAAGTTTCTCTATTTTTCAGTTTTTCTGTAAAATTTCGTTGCGTTTTATTTTATTTTTTAAATAATTGGAAATCATTGAGTCTTCGACTTAAATCAACAATAAAAATTGCTAAAAATTGATTTTGGATACTTGTTATATAAAAATATATAATATTTTTTCTCGGAACTAAGATATGGCGGATATATCCGCCGCTCATTTGTAAATGAATAAGACAGTACATAAATAACATTCAATAGGCTGATTTATAAAGATGTTAATGTAATAAAAACCTTATCCAACTGTTAGTAGCCGAAGACACTAAAGTTATTATGCGAGCTTTTTCCTTTGCGCGCTATTGTCGGGTGACCCATATAAATCTAATTCATATGTACCAACTACTATTTATAAATAAGTAAATTTTAGTTACCATAGTAACCAATAGCTTACAAATATGTATGAATCATATTGACAATAGTGTGGTAGCAGCATTTTATACGAAAAGTACTTAAAATTATCAAAAATCCTATGTTTAAGATATGGCGGATATATTCGCCGCTCGTCTATAAATGAATAAGACAGTGCGTAAATGACTTTCAAACGGCTGATTTATAAAGATATTAATGCAATAACTCTATTGATAAATCAAATTTGATGATGTAATTAACATGCGCGGTTATTCAGTAATTAAATAAAAAAAAAAACAAATAATTTTGTTTTTATTTAAATTTTTTTCCGTCCGTCTGTTTGTATATCCGGCGATAAATAATGGCTCCGAACGAAAAATGTCGACTTGCTGAAAACGGTGAGCCGATAATTTATTTCCTTCCGGATTAAAATCTGCTAAATACGCGCTAATTTTATTACCATGTGCTCCTAAACTCCGCAAAAAAAATGTTTATTACTTTCTAATTTATTACGTAACTTTTCTTTGTCTTATCCGTTTTTTATTTACATTTCAGTTTGAAAATCTTGTTTAAAATATACATAATAATTATATATAGAAAATACTTAAGAAAATACTTTATTTGAGCTGTTTATTTTGAAAGTTCTCGATTTGTACGGTTTCAAACAATGCGGGATAAATTTTTGCTTATGAAAAAATGTTTTGAAGACATTCAAATCCAAAAGTTGATTGTTTGTGCTTTTATTTATCAATTGAGTTACTTCATTTACTTATTTCTGAAACAGCAACATTTTTATTGAAACAAATCCTTTTTAGGACTAGTGGCGGATATATCCGCCATATCTTTTACACAGGAGACTGTTAATAAAAAAATGTATTCAAAACAGTCATAGAATCACATTTATAAGGCACCAGAAGTGTTCCCGATTTCGCCACAATATAATAATACACTTGCAGTTTTGTGTGTATTGGACGTGTTTTATACTGCGCGCTTTTGTTACTTTCTAATTTATTACGTAACTTTTTGTCTTATCCGTTTTTTATTTACTTATCCAGTTTGAAAATCTTGTTTAAAATATACATAATAATTATATATAGAAAATACTTAACAAAATACTTTATTTGAGCTGTTTATTTTTAAGTCATCGATTAGTACGGTTTCAAACAATACGGGATAAATTAAATTTAGTATATTTTTTCGGAATTTCTTTGTGCTTCAGATAATTTCCTTTTGCAAAAAAAATAGATTCATCTTCTAAATGGAAAAAATCACACACATGGAGAATTGCTGTGAATGTAACAGCAGCAAAAAGAAACGTCTATTTCCTGGGCAATTTCTGTTCTGTCAGTCGCAGACTAATTGTGCACACACAGCATCATACTCTGTCTCCCTCACTCTCTTATATAAATCACTTATCTTGAAGGGCTCGGACCGACGGAGCTGCGATGAATTTTCCGATTTTCCGTTCCCTCCCTGGGCATTTATCAAAATCGCGGTCAGCGAATTTGTATACGTCTTGTGGGAGCGCTCAGGGATTATGTAATATTATTACGTAAACGCGAGCGTCGAGAAAACGAAAAACATTGACATGCACGAGATGATAAATCCGTTTCTGCGGACGAGTAATGGATACGCGAAAAACGCGCGTATATGTGTGTATATCCATCATCCGATTCCTGCAAGACCCAAACATGACTTAATGTAGTATTAAGAAGGCATTTCTCATCGTTTTGAATACAAGTTTTGCTTTCTTCCTCTATTCTTTTTTTGTTGTTCGTTCGTTTTGAGAGGAAAGACAAATGTTGTATTTATTTATAAGCTGCGGGCGTAAATAGTCCTTGGGGCTAAAAGGATATCAACTAAATGATGTGTGCGCAATTCACGATTCATGAACGTTTCTAATACCGAACACTGATTTAATGTAGCATGAATAAAACTTGATTTATTCTTTAAGTTTTTTAGTTTCAGAAGAAAATTATATATTTTTATATAATAAATATACAAAATCAATTTTTAGCAATTTTTTTTTATTTAAGTCAAAGACTCAATGATTTCCAATTATTTAAAAAAAAAAACACAACGAAATTTTTCAGAAACACTGAGAAATAGAGAAAACTTTTTCTATATTTTATGATTAAATCATAAGAAGTCTTTAATTAAGCACCTATTTTGTATAATCAATTTTAATTATTGACTAAAATGTAGTGATTTTTATTTTTCAATTATTTAAAAAAAAATTCGAAAATATTTTT
>NW_017099628.1:0-111319 GCF_001412225.1 Nicrophorus vespilloides
CTGCTACTAATATTCGCGCCTCCCCTAAGACTAGTCCACGCCTCCCCAGGGAGGCGCGCCTCACAGTTTGGAAAACGCTGATCTATATCAAATAATAAAAGTTATTGTCGGGATTTTCAGTGTCCGGATTATGGTTGTCGAGATTGTCGGAAATTTGGATGTCGGGATTTTGATCCTAACTGAAATATATTATGCATTAAAAGCTGAATTCTTGTAGTCTATAAATTATTCAAAATTTAAATTATAAAAACCCTTAAATTATGTTTTTTTTTTGTTGAAAATATTATTCTACATTTTCTCACTGGTTGCAGTACGAAGATGAGCATATAGACGAAAGATAAAACGAACTGCGGTCGTTGCACCGAAGAAGGATGGAGAGAGTGCAAAATGTTCTAAGATTTATACGAGATTACACTTTAACCGAGGTGTGTCTGGATAATAATGCAGTTCACAAACATATTACGTGTCTTTAACCTCCTCCTCCTCTGGGACGTCGTGAATTTCAACGGTGCTTTTAACCATAAAAGTTCGACACCTTCTAAACCATTTTATAATGCTCTTCTCAAGTATACCATTAATATTATAGATAGTTTTTCAGTGTGTGTGAAGTTCGGATCTATATCGAAATCCCAACAATTGTAATCTCGACAATCAAATTCCCAATATTCGAAATCCCGACATAGTGACATACATAATACCGACAGTCTTAAAATCCCGACAGTATCAAATTTATTTGGAAGCCATATTTATTTGTATAATTTGGTGAAATAATCTATATACAAACATAAAGGTATACAGTTATGAATTGAGAACAACTCGTCCTCCCTTTAACACTGTCCAGATTATGGTTGTCGGGATTTTAATTGTCGAGATTTTCATTCGATTTTGAACCGATTAATATTATAGATATTTGAGTATGTGTGAAGTTCTTACCTGTTGCCATAGGAGATGTGGGAAGTCCTTGGCGAAAACTACGGCAACTGCGATGTGCGCGGAGCATAGAAGTAGACCGAAAAGCGCTGCAATCCATGCTTTTAACGGCATCATTGCATAAGCTAGGAACACCACGAAGACGACTTGCCAGACTCCTTCTGCTGCGACTCTTGCAGATCCTCCGTACACCGGTAATGCAAGAGCGCAGAATGTTGCCAGGAAGAAGAGGACCGCGTAGCATACCCACAGAAGGTAAGCGTCTTGCATGAGTCGAGTGTGCAGGAATCCGAGCAGCAGGATGAAGAGTATACAATGAGCCGCATGATAGACAACCTGAAAAACAAGAAAAATAAGTAAACTATAAATAAAGGGTGTCCACAAGATTTGAATTTGTCGCCATTTGTGCAATGAAGTGTCAAATTGTTTTCTTTTTTGCACAAATGGCGGAAAATTCAAATCTTGCGTTAATTTTGGGACACCGTTTATAATTTTCAATAAAAGAATAAAATTTTTGTTTAATTGATTAATATTTTTTGTTGACTTTGATAAGGTTCAATTAATGCTTAAATTCTCTAATATTACTATAATTATCTGTAAAATAATGAGACTAAATGAGAAAAGTAAGTTTTCTTGTTTCAAACTAATTAGAATTGACGATTTAATTCAAAGAGAATCAAAGAGAAAAATAAGTAGTTTATAATAGACAACAATTAGTCAAAAAAGGCGTGAGTTTCAACAGTAATTTATTAATTGATTCATATTAATTAGTAATTTATGAATTAAATTCTTCAAATTGTTGTTTTTCTTTTATAATTTTGCGATTATGTATGTTTTTGATTAACAAGTTTATGATGTGATTAATAATGTATAAATTATGATTCAAGGATTAACTGATTTTGATGTGAATTTACGTCAGTTGTATAAAAAAACGTATGATAAATTGGATTTTCGTGTAATAAATAATCGAAATTGCAAACTCACAAACGCATAAAAAAAATGTGACACGGCCAAACGGTGTGTTATTAAAACATAAAGTATTGGAAATAGGAGTCAGCTGTTGCCATGCAAAAAAATATTGGACTTTTCCCCATACTATAAATGAAATAATGCAGGAGTATTGAAAGCGATAGTGAAACTGTTTTCGAAAAGTATTCATTTTCTATTTTAATTCTTGAAATAATGTAAGGTTCAAAGAATTGATTGAAGGATTTGTTTAAGAAAATATTGGACGTTTCTCATAATCACAAAAAAATAAAATAATTAAGTAGGATTGAAAGTGATGGTAAAAAGGATTATAAATCAAAGCATCCTAGATATAAATCATTGATGGAAGTTGTAAATCATTGATTGAATGTTTGGTTAAATTTATTGCACTTTTTTGTTTATAGTTACTAATAAATTAAAGTAGTATAAGGATATAATGACGACATTTAACAGTTTATCGCAAGAAAATGGTAAATATATCTAATATTATAATAGACTCATTGGAAAGTCCATAGTTTTGTCTTTAATTTGCATATTCTATTATCTAATTAGCGTGTGTGGTTATCAAGTATTTAAATAAAAGATGTGATAAAGATTTAAACAATCAACAGCAGTAAAATACTTAATTTTCAACTTTGACAGTTTATCGCAAGATAATGGTAAAAGCCATACATTTGATAATAAGCTTATTGAAAAATCTATAGTTTTGTCTTTAATTTGCATTTTCAATGATGTAATTAGCGTGTGTGGTTATCGAGTAATTAAATAAATGATGTGATAAAGCATTACAAAATTAACAATTAATATTAAGTAAGCTGCAATTTCAAATTTGTCAGTTTATTACAAGAGAATGGTACAAACCACACATTTGACAATAGTCTTATTGAAAAATTTATAGTTTTATCCTTAATTTGCATATTCCATGATGCAATTAGAGTGTGTGGTTATAGAGTAATTTAATAAAAGATATGTTAAAGATTTATACAAATAACAATACTTCATTTTCAACTTTGACAGCTTATTGTAAGATAATGGTAAATGCCACACATTTGATAATATGCTTATTGGATAGACTATACTTTTATCTTTAATTTCCATGTTCTATGATCTAATTAGCGTGTGTGGTTATGGAGCAATTAAATGAAAGATTAAAAAAAATACAATTAAAATTATGTAAACTGCATTTTCCCCTTTAACAGCTTATTGTAAAGTATATATGTTTGTCCTTAATTTCCATATTCGATGATGTAACAAGAGTGTGTGGTTATCTAGTAATTAAATAAAAGATGTGATAAGGATTTAAAAAATTAACAATTAATATTATTTAAACTTCATTTTCAAATTTGTCAGTTTATTACAAGAGAATGGTACAAGCCACACATTTGACAATAGTCTTATTGAAAAAATCTATAGTTTTATCCTTAATTTGCATATTCCAAGATGCAATTAGAATATGTGGTTATAGAGTAATTTAATAAAAGATATGTTAAAGATTTATACAATTAACAATACTTGATTTTCAACTTTGACAACTTATTGTAAGATAATTGTTAATGCCACACATTTGATAATATGCTTATTGGATAGACTATACTTTTATCTTTAATTTCCATGTTCTATGATCTAATTAGCGTGTGTGGTTATGGAGCAATTAAATGAAAGATTAAAAAAAAAATACAATTAAAATTATGTAAACTGCATTTTCCCCTTTAACAACTTATTGTAAGAGAATGGTAAAAGCTACACATTTGATAATAGTCTTATTGTAAAGTATATAGGTTTGTCCTTAATTTGCATATTCGATGATGTAACTAGAGTGTGTGGTTATCTAGTAATTAAATAAAAGATGTGATAAGGATTTAAAAAATTAACAATTAATATTATGTAAACTTCATTTTCAAATTTGTCAGTTTATTACAAGAGAATGGTAAAAGCCACACATTTGATAATAGTCTTATTGAAAAATCTATACTTTTGTCCTTAATTTGCATATTCCACGATGTAATTAGAGTGTGCGGTTATAGAGTAATTTAATAAAAGATGTGATAAAGATTTATACAATTAACAATACTTCATTTTCAACTTTGACAGCTTATTGCAAGAGAATGGAAAATGTCACGCATTTGATAATAGGCTTATTGGAAAGGTCATAGTTTTGTCTTCAATTTAATTCATCAACGTCTTTAAGTATTAAACCTTACTTGTGCTGTTGCGGCTTGGGCGTAGACAAGTCCTAGACTCGCCAGGATCGCCGTCAGGATGACGAAGAGTGCGACGACGGCGGCGACGCTCGAATGCTGCAACTTGCAGATGTACCTCTGATAGAGCAGTTCCAGTTCGTCGTTCTCGAAGCGATGTGGATTGAGGACGCGAGACGCGATCCTCGGAGATGTCATCGCCTTCACGCTGTGATCCATGGTTGTCTGGTTGTGTCGAGGCGATTAAGCCTCAAACGCAAGGAAAAAAAAAACAAGGAATAAAACAAAGGACGAGACAATGAGGATACGGATTTGATATGCGAAAAGAGTATATATAGATATAGTATATAAAAAGGAAAGGATGATTCCTCTACGACCCTTCTTTGTGCTTCTGCTTTCTACGTCGGGCCATCACTGAAACAAACAAAAAAAAAATGAAATTAGCTTCGATATACGCATTATCCTTTTGTTGGATGATGAATATTTTTCTTCTTTTTTTGTTACTTTCATTTAGATCAAAAGCTGGACAATGCGGCTCAGAGTATAATAGTTTGTGATGTATGGAAGCGCTTCAATTTATAGTGTAACAACACTCAATTTACCTGCAAAGCTTTGACCTAAATTATATTCATAAGGGTGATATATTTACGTAATCACAACAAAATAAATACAATTTATATATAAATCTGTTACATAGACAAATTTAATAATATTAAATGAAATTCATCTTAGAATTTCAATCAACAACAAAAAACAAGTACAGTCATAACTCGGTTAACGTTACTTTTTGATAACGAAACTTTGATATAATGAAGTTTGCAATTATCAGAAAATCTTGATAGTTCTTGGAAAGAAGTTGTTAAAAGAAATGTTTGGCGCAAAATATGCTCAGAAGTTGTATTAAAAGAAGAAATAACATCCAACCATTAGAAGTACATACTGACAAAAGCAATGATCTTATTACAAAACTTTTTTTTGTATATGAATTAATACAAGTTATCAGCACAAAACCAAGAGTGGACAAATCGAAAGCAGCGACCTCCAAGTTTGAATTATTAAGAATAAACATTCCCGTGGGAAACGCTTAGTCGACACATATGAATCAAATCCTACTAAATCGCAATTAATCAACTAATAATTAATATTATTAGTTGATATCATAAAGCACTTTGCCTTTGAGCCCTAGTGGTATCATGACGAAACCACCTTTTAAATAATTTATATTGCAATGTCTTATAGGTAATTTACTGAAAACACACTCTTAAACGTTGATTGTTAGAACCAGAATAAATGTAAACCTTTGTGGACGAGAGGCGGATATGGTTGCCCTATTATTTACAAGAGAAATTAAGGATTGATGATCATAGCCACTTTATTTTCAACATTCATTTTTTCTGTATACCGTGTAAATTGGAAAACGTGTAAAAGAAATAACGTGTAAAAAGAGAGAAATGTATTTTATTGAAACCGTTTAAAAGCGAAAACATGTAAAAAATAACAGGTAAAACGAGGGATAGGTTTTTTTCATTTATTTTTTTTTAAACCGAAAAAGCGAAATCGTGTAAATAGAGTACCGTGTAAAACGAATGTTAGATGTAAATAAAAATAATTATTATTATTTTTTAAAAAAATTTTAATGATTTGGCCATAGGTTGTAGAAGCACATTGTATCAAAGAGACGAAACTTTGATATAATAAAGTTTGCAATTATCAGAATATCTTGATAGTTCTTGGAAAGAAGTTGTTAAAAGAAATGCTTGGCGCAAAATATGCTCAGAAGATGTACTAAAAGAAGAAATAACATCCAACCATTAGAAGTACATACTGACAAAAGCAATGATCTTATTACAATACTTATTTGTATATGAATTAATACAGGTTATCAGCACAAGACCAGGAGTGGACAAATCGAAAGCAGCGACCTCCGAATTTGAATTATAAAGAATAAACATTCCCGTGGGAAACGCTTAGTCGATACATATGAATCAAATCCTACCAAATCACAATTAATCAACTAATAATTAATATTATTAGTTGATATCATAAAACACTTTGCCTTTGAGCCCTAGTGGTATCATGACGAAACCACCTTTTAAATAATTTCTATTGCAATGTCCTAAAGGTAATTTACTGAAAACACACTCATAAACGATGATTGTTAGAACCAGAATAAATGTAAACCTTTGTGGACGAGAGGCGGATATAGTTGCCCTATACTTTACAAGAGAAGTTAAGGATTGATGATCATAGCCACTTTATTTTCAACATTATTTTTTTCTGTATACCGTGTAAAATGGAAAACGTGTAAAAGAAATAACGTGTAAAAAGAGAGAAATGTATTTTATTGAAACCGTTTAAAAGCGAAAACATGTAAAAAATAACAGGTAAAACAAGGGATAAGTTTTTTTCATTTATTTTTTTTAAAGCGAAATCGTGTAAATAGAGTACCGTGTAAAACGAATGATAGATGTATATTAAAAATAATTATTATTATTTTTTAGATTTTTTTTAACGATTTGGCCATAGGTTGGAGAAGAACATTGTATCAAAGAGAAAGAAAATTCATTCATCGTTTCACCGAACAATATGTATTTGCCCTTACGCAAGCATTAAATCCATATGTACGGTGGGCTTTAGTTCGCCCACCCCCGTCCTCTGGTCTCAGCGTGCCGTATCGATCCTTCCTCTTCCTTTCCTTCTCATGTATTATATAACCTATAGGGAAGAGTATGTGTGTGAGTGTGTATCATTCGACCAAGTTCAATTCGCAATTACGCGTTTTTTTGTGCGAAGTCTGCGCATTATTTAATCCACATTGTGCAAACTGCAGCGATTTGCAAAATTGTGTTCGAAGTTATTTATTTATTTTGGATGGATGATGCATATTGCAGCAGGTTTTTCACCCCCAAAGTCCTTTTTTTTATTCACACACACGCTCATTTCATGGAAAACTTCATCCAATTAGTGTTAAATAATTTAGTGGATTCACTTGTTGTCTGTTTCGTGCTCTAACTACACGAATGTCGCTTCTCGTGCATTACAAGATAATAATGAATGTAGTAATTCTATAAAAGAAATTCATCAGAAATTTTAAACTTAATTAATGAAATTATCATTTTTTCAATATATTTTTTTGTATACGAAAATTATATACAGAATTTTTTCAATTTATTTAATTTGAAAGTAATATTTGATAATAATTATTTCAATTCTAAACGCAAATAATTGAAAATGTATGCATTTTTCAATTATTTTTAAAGTAAAATTTGTATTGTTTGTGTTAAATAAGTCGTTCGTTTTTTCTAAGAAAAGATTCAGAAAATGACTACAACATATTCCAAACATTTAAATTATTTATTTCTTGTAAACACAATGAAAATAAATTAAGAAAACTTTTCTAAAAATTTTACATTTCCAACAGATTTTTTATTGTGTTTTTCATTAAAATAATATAAAAAAAACATAATTAAATTATAAAAACCCTTGTCTGTTTACACAATTAATAATATAAAATTATGTAATTAATAAAATTCCTAAAATGTTTCGTTATAATCCCTTTCTTTTAAGCTTAATAAATGTAATCAAAATTAATTTATTTCGTCTATGATATGAAAATTACTAATTATAAAAAACATTAATTTACAACTTTTATATTTTATCAGAATTTTTCATTCAAACAAACTTTGGTAGCTTAAGCAGAAGACTGATTACTCCTCCAGTTATATATAAAAAAAATTGGAGTAACTTTCCATAAAATTATTCACGAAGTTTTTTTTTACATTACATTATGTAAAAATAAATTTCAGAAGCAAAAGTTATATAAGTATTAATGTTTTCTGTATAATGTAGTGTTTTATGCAGGCGAATGTTAATTAACAGATATTTAGTTGTTAAAAACTATTTTTTTGCTGAAACTTTGTAATGGTTTTAATTGGCCATCAACAATTATCGCGTCCGAATATACGATTATTCGACCATGAAAACGATCGTTACTTTCGGATCTAAACACGAAATGTGTGTATTTCGGACGACGCGCTATTAACGTTAAAAACTATAAAAAGCGGACATTGTATTACCAAATAAAATGCAGAGATTTTCAGTTAACAGAAATATAAATTTCTATTCATATATATTTAACTCTTCGTTAAAAACGGATACATTATTAAAATTAATTAAAATGAAATGATTTTGTGTTATAAAGAAATTCAGATTTCTATTGATATTTGTTGAAAACGGATAAATTATTACTTAATAAAATGCTTGCATTTTCAGTTAACAGTTTAAAATCAGATTTCTATTGATATTTGTTTAATGCTTCGTTAAATTAGATAAACTATTACTTAATAAAATGCAGTTCAAATTCAGATATGATTGATTTTTTTAACGATTCGTTAAAAACAGACACATTATCAAAATGAAAATGCTTGGATTTTCTGTTAAAAGTTATGAAGAAATTCAGATTTCTATTGATATTTGTTTAACGTTTCATTAAAAACGGACAAATTATTACAAAATAAAATAATAAACAAATTCAGATTTCTATTAACATTTTTTTAACGATTCGTTAAAAATGGGCACAATATTACTAGAATACTGAGATTTTCGGTTAATATTTATAAATATAATCAAATTTCTATTGTTTCTTTTTAACGATTCGTTAAAAATGAACACATTAGTAAAATTAGAATACTTGGATTTTCTGTTAAAAGTTATGAAGAAATTCAGATTTCTATTGATATTTTTTTAACGATTTGTTAAAACACAGTATTACAAATTAGAATGCTGAGATTATCAGTTAACATTTATAAAGACAATCAAATTTCTATTTTTTTTTTAACGATTCATTAAAAAGAGACACATTATTAAAATAATAATACTTGGATTTTCTTTTAAAAGTTATGAAGGAAAACAGATTTCTAGTGATATTTGTTTAACGATTCGATAAAAATAGACACAGTATTATTACAAATCACAGGCAGTGATTTTCAATTGAAAGTTATGAAAATATTCAAATTTATATCAAAAAGCATTAGAAATATAATTTTCAGTTGAAAATTTAAAAATTAATCAAATTTATTTTCTTTAACTTAACGTTAAATAAAATTCAGCGATTTTCAGTTACAAATATATCCAAATTTATGAAAATGCAATTAACTTGAAACGAATCAATCGATGCAAAAGGACAAAATAGTTAAAACAGCTGACATTTGAAGCACTCATTAACTAAACTACATCAGAAATAAAGCAGCTCGGAATAATTAACGCATCGACCCTTAATTAATTAGATGTTATTTAATCGGCGCGAATTACAATTAAATCCACTTTTCTTTTCCATTCAGAAAAACACAATTAATTTCATTTTTTTTTATATAATTTTCCGCAGAGTTTTTGCTTTCAATTCCCTGCCGTAATTACACACTTCTTTTTGTATACTCTCATCAAAATCGTCGATTATTGTTTTGAAAATCCAATTAAGACTTTATAATTACACAATTAATTATTTCATTTATATTTCTGATTTGTTACCTCGTGCAAACTGAATTAATTAATTGAAGAAAGAAGAAAAAAAACATTAGGTAAGTAATTAATTTAAAATTAACACTAGTTACGTTCATTTTTATTGAGTTTCTTCATTAATTAGTTAAAATAAAAATTAATATGTTTTCATTAGATGAAAATTCAATACTAAGTTTGATTTTCTTTTGTACTTATGCCAAAGTTTGTTTGAATTCTTAACTTAATATACTTCAGTAATTTTTCTCTTCGTTTTATTGAATTATTTCAGTGTAAAACTGCTTTAAAAATTAATTAGATGAAATTGAGGTATTTTCTACTTGTTAAAGTTGACTAAAGTCTGTATAATTCTTAGATAACATTAGTTCTTTATATATATAAAAATATTTAACTTTTGACAATAAACAAACTTATATTATTTATTTTTTGTTATTAATGTAATAATTATAAAAAGTCGTGTTTTTAACGAAGACATATGAGTGTATATAAAAAAAAAACTTTCCAGTTTATGATCGTGTTTCGGAATTGAAGTGGAGGCAAAGTGAAATTGCCCTTTTGGCCACATTTACTGGTTAAAAAAGGGCTTTGAAATGTGCGGCATGCGGATGGAATTTTGTCGTACGGAATGAGAATTTACATATGTTTTAAGTGCACGCCACTCTGAAAGGACACTTCTTCGCTAATTCACGCAAACGTAATTTAAATTTTAATTAAAATATAAAAAACAAACCGTAACGAGTAAACGAGTGAATTGAAATTATATGAATTTTTTATATGAAAAATAAAAATAAGTAAATTAAAGTTTCCATGAAATTTTACTAATTGTTAATTAATAATTCTACTTCTTTTCTTGTTATTTCATGAATTAAAATCGATTAGGACCAATCAAAAATGTAAATAAATAAACTTAACGTAACTATGGTTTTCTTGTTATTTCATGAATTAAAATTGTAAATAAATACATTAAACGTAACTATGGTTTTCTTCTTATTTTATCAATTAAAATAGATTTGGACTAATCAAAAACAATAAATAAAATTAACGTAACTATGGTTTCCTTATTATTTCATGAATTAAAAGCAATTTGGACCAATCAAAAATTGTAAATAAATAAATTTTACGTATCTATGGTTTTCTTGTTATTTCATGAATTAAAATTGTAAATAAATACATTTAACGTAACTATAGTTTCCTTGTTATATAATGAATTAAAATCGATTAGGACCAATAAAAAAAATTGTAAATAATTATTACAATAAACGTTAACATCTTATTGTGTTAAAATGTCTCTTCTTTAATTATCATTACTAAAAGAAAGGTGTTCACTCTAAATTGAGAGACGGATAAAAAGAGAAACCGGTAACCGCACCGTTTGCGTTTATGCCAGTTACCCGGCGCATCCACCCGTTTCGGAGCGCTGAATTTTAATTAAATTTCCCGAATGAAAACTAGAAAACAGAATACATTTCCAGCGCGAAAACTGCAAATAGACGGAAGCATTTCCACGGAATTACTATTGATCTTCATATTTGTTTGTTCTTTTTTTTTGTACAAAAAGTTACCTTTAAATATGTTTCACGGATTTCCGTAGTTTCACAGCAAATTAATGAAGTTCTTTGTTTATATAAGATAAGTATAATTATTTTTGTTCATTGAATATTATTTAATTGCAATTGAGAATAATTAGATTTAGTTTGTAGAAATATTGGGAATTAAATGTATTCTAATTAAAATATGTTTGTTGCATTTCAGATATATAAACACACACAGAGTTCCAGTTTCTGTGATTTCAGTGCTAAATCGGGAATTCCCGAGACAAATTTCCCGTCAATTTTGGAAAAATATATAATCTGGAAACGTTTTTTTTTTTAATTTAACAGCTATTGATTGATGAACATTTTGTGAATAAAATTACACGACATAAAAAAATCTCTAAAAAATATAGAAATATTGTATATGCACGATAATTATAATTAATGTAATTATTGTTCGCTCACTGCAATAAATATTACAAATTGAATTAATGAATATTCAGTTTCAGTTTGTTAAAAATAATAATATTTCTGTAGGTAAATTCAATTACAAATAATAACAATTTATTGTCCAAACAAATTATATATAAATTCTACAATAATTCATTAAATTTCAATTGATTTTCTGCGAATTTGTGTTACGTGACCTACCTTCATCACCACGTACATACATGTTTTTCTCTTTCTCTTTCTTCTTTTTGCGCTCATCAGTTTTATGTAACAATCCGTGCCCATTTGGGTATGTGATCTGGGTATATTTCCTAGTTGGCAAGTTCAAAGCGGGGAATATCCGTAAGTGATTACACGATCCACTGGTCAAACGGTTATTATATCTGCCCTACACACGCTCACTCACAAAGTGCGGCGTTTGTGGTTTAGAGAGAGAAAGACAATGTTTTATATGCCCATGATTCGGATTATGTAAACCTCATAATCAATGTTGTATTCATACTTTATTAATATGTAAATTATTGAAATAGTTGCTGTATTGTCCCAATAGACTTGAAAGTTTTAAAGTATTTACAATTTTATTATTTCCTTCTGATCATGGAGTGTTTTCTAGAATTGATCATACTCGATACACGTGAAATAGTTGCAAATTACTTGACAAGTTAAAAGTATTATTTATATGTGTTTATATAACAAATTGCCGGTTGAAAATCACTGCAGCCGATTCTTCGTGACAGTTCGCGTCTATTCGTGTTTTCGTGTAGGCAATTTTTAAAACAATCGCCTGATTATTATTATCTATCTAGTGTGCGAAACGCCAGCCCTCTCGCAGATGTAAAAAAGCTTGAAGAACGCTGCTCTAATATTTTATTTCATTATATAATTGGTGCAACAAAACCTCAAGAAGATTTATTACCTGACTTGAAAAAACGTATTAATCTATTATGAAATATTTTGATCGTGGAGTGTTTTCTAGAATTGATGCTACTCGATACACATGAAATATTTGTAAATTACTTGGCAAGTTACGAGTATTATTTATATGTGTTTATGTAACAAATTGCCAGTTCAAAATCACTGCAGCCGATTCTTCGTGACAGTTCGCGTCGATTCGTGTTTTCGTATCCATATAAGGCGATTTTTAAAACAATCGCCTGATTATAATTGGTACAACAAAGCCTCAAGAAGATTTATTAAATGACTTGAAGAAACGTATTAAAATCTATTATGAAACCTTTTGAGCGTGAAGTGTTTTCTAGAATTGATGCTACTCGATAAACATGAAATATTTGTAAATTACTTGGCAAGTTACAAGTATTATTTATATGTGTTTATGTAACAAATTGCCGGTTGAAAATCACTGCAGCCGATTCTTCGTGACAGTTCGCGTCTATTCGTGTTTTCTTACCCATATAAGGCGATTATCTACTTATCTAGTATGCTCATGCAGATATAAAAAGCTTGAAAAACGCTGCTCTAATACTCTATTTCATTATATAATTGGTGCAACAAAGCCTCAAGAAGTTGTATTATGTAACTTGAAAAAAAGTATTAAACTATTGTGACTAGGCAAAACATATTAAATTTAATACCGTGAATTTATTTGCAATGTATTACACAATAAATAGGGTTTGAAAAATACAAAAAGACGGGGCACAAATGGGATGGAATAAAAAGTGAGGTCCTTCTTCCTATCTACTTTATCTTCTTTTTTCATGCGAGCCTCGTGTGTCATTTGTTACTTCTGTCGTCCTTTGTGACGATAACTCAGTTTTTCCTCAAAGCGAAACTCCTCTTTATCGATGACATGAAAATATGTCTGCATGTCGACTATTTGGCTACAGGAAGGACGCAACATTATTTTTTGTAAAAGATGACTCAATAATTATCACAATTGAGGCAACAGAACAGAAAGAAGAGGGCTTTGTTGTAACAACAATGATGATTGAACGCGTACGTGACGAGGCGCTTTCAAGGCTCCGATAATAAACGGTAACGAAATTTCAGGGGCTTTCAGTAATTGGCCGAACCCGAAAATTCCTCGCACGATACCGAACTTTTTGATTTATATCGAATATCTACACGATCACGCAAAATTCCTAATTATAGAATAACCTAGATTATTGCAGCTACAACACATAACAAAGCTTCGATTCCAGATCATAAATCTTTATAGTTTTCGATAATTAACGAACAAAAATTCGCAAAGAATCAGTAGAATATATTTGAAAATCACTCGGACAAATTGACTACTACTTTTTCGAATATTAAAATTCTAATAAATTAAAAATTTAAATACCATGAAAAACGCACACGACTAAACAGTATTATGAAAAGAATAACATAAAAAATCTACAACTAATACAATATGACGAATATGATTATGACTATCGACTATTTTGTTCATTAACAATTGCAGTAAAACCTATTTATGTGCAAAAACGCGCAAAAAAAAACCAAATTATATCATATATAGATATATTATTATTAGTACATAAATATCATAGTTTTTTAATGTTTTTAATGCAATTTACGTAAAACATAAAACGATTATATTCTTTTCTTTTTCTTTTATAATAAGAAGTTAACTTGTTTAATATATTTATTTACTTCATCTGTATAAGGAATGTTTGCTTGACAAAGAAAGAGGAGAAATGTTTCAAACAAAGGTGTGAACTTTTAAGATAATTAATTCGAGGAGGCTCGAAAGGAAACTTTGCCCTTGCAGAGAATGGAAAAGTACGAAGATGAAGAGAAAAAAATGTAGAAGAGAAAGGGTAAACATGGGCGCTCGTTAATGCTGCAGGAAAGATGAAGAAGAAAAGAGAGAGAAAAAAAAAGAGAAACAACAATAAAGAGGGAAATCCCCTTGTATGATGTGTGGGCGCTCGTGCATTTACCTTCTGCACTCATTATTATAAAAAAATATATAATACCGACGTAGACAAAGAATGGAAGAGGAAACACTGCTGCACTCGTCGGATGGAGAAGACGCAATTACATCAAACCTAGTCTGGGTGTACACTAATGGGGTTAATTAATTGCACTGCAACATCTTTCATGCACTTTCATACGTAAACAAAAGTCCATTCATAATAACACCTTTTGTATATATATATACTTTTTTTTTTTCATTATTTCATTAAAATCTATAGCAAAATCATGTTTTAATCAAATTCATTTCAGTAATTATTTAAATATAAAATACATAGAATTTATTAAAATCTATGTCTTATCTACTTGAAATGTATTAAAGAATAAGTGATCATAACAGTTTTATTGTAGATTTATTAAAACTAATGTTTTAATAAAATTCCTTTCAACATAAAAATTATGTCACTTCTAATTTGACTACATGAAAAAAGTCTATGTCTAGTTTTTATATTAAATTGTAGTTTTATTTTGGTATTCACTTAAATCTACTTGAAATTTATTACAAAAATAACTAATACTAATAGTTTTATTATAGATTTACTGAAATTTATAGCAAAATAATGTTTTAATTCAATTCATGCCACTTCTAATATCAATACAGGAAATTTATTAAAGTCTATGGCTATTAATAAGTCATAATAATAGTTTTTTTTATATTATAATTACAGAAATATTGAACAAAATCACGTTTTAATGAAATTGCTTTCAATAAATATTTCATTAATTATTGCAAACTGACACAATTTCAATATCTACATTTATTAAAGTTCCAGTGTCTTCTTTTTCTCTACTTTTAATTATATTTGGAATTTATTGAAATCTATAATAATTTTAATGAAATTGCTGTTTTTAAATGGTAATTTGAACTTTCGACTCCATATAATTATTTCATATTCATTCATTTCGTATAAATTATTTTATATTCATAAACACGAAATAACATTTTTTGGAACATTCACTCGATAATATTTAAATTTTAAAAAAAACTTCGTCTAATTATTAAATGTTCATAAACATAAAAATACTGAAGTTTTTTTCAGAAAAATTCATGATTCAATTACGAAAAAGATGTTTAGTAAGTAGAAAATTATTCTCTTTGATTGGATGGGAAATGAATGAATAAAATTGCTACAAAAACCAAAATATTTTAATCAAGTTTTTCTTATGGAATGGTAATTTGAACTTTGACTCAATCTCTAATTACTAGAATATTTAAATTTAAAAAAAACTTTGTCTAATTATTCCATATTGATAAACATGAAAATACTGAAGTTTTTTCAGAAAAATTCATGATTCAATCACGAAAAAGATGCTTAGTAAGTAGAAAATTATTCTCTTTGATTGGATGGGAAATGAAAGAATAAAATTGCATACAAAAACCAAAATGTTTTAATGAAATTGCTGTTATTGAATGGTAATTTGAGCTTTGACTCGATCTCTAATAACTACAATATTTTAATTAATAAAAAACTTCGTCTAATTATTCCATATTCATAAACATGAAAATACTGAAGTTATTTCAGAAAAATTCATAATTCAATTACGAAAAAGTTGCTTAGTAAGTAGAAAATTATTCTCTTTGATTGGTTTTAATGAAATTGCTGTTATTAAATGCTAACTCTAGTCAATATAATATTTAAATTTAAAAAAACATCGTCTAATTATTCCATATTCATAAACATGAAAATACTGAAGTTTTTTTCAAAAAAAAATCAAGTTTCAATTACGATGAAGATTAGTCTTTTACTTTTAGTAAGTAGAAAATGATGCGTATGGAACGGCTTGAAAGAATAAATTTGCATACAAAAACCCAAATGGAAATCGTAAGGGATGAATTCGTAATTGGAATATATTTATTTATTATTTAGCCCGATTTTTACGGGACAGTAAAAAAGAAACCTTTTTCAGGTGAAATCTCCTTTACATGAAAAAAACAAAAAGAGAGCAACAACAAAACGAATGAAGGTGGGCAAACTAAATGCGAAAGGTCGCCGGCATCGATTCGGACCGAAATAAATTTTACGCCCTCTTCGCTCCACCAACAACACACGTTTTGCTGAAGGGATTCGCATGGGTGGATGATGATGATGATGGTCGGATCACTTCACCGTTCACCGGCTTTTTGTGTCACACCACCCCTTTTCACGGTGAATATATATATATATATAATATTAATAAAACAAGTTCAACCCCAACAAGTTATTGATAAACCTAAAAACAACTTTTTTGTGTAGTAATTTTGTATTTATTTTTTTTTGTTGGTGGATGAAACGACCTTTCGCTATCGAATGGCGATTAGGTAGGTGGTCCTAATTACGGGAATAGATCCAAGGGGAAAATCCGCACACCGAACCGACGAACATCGTCGGTCGGGTCGATCTTTTATGCACGCGGATTTCATCTAAAAATAGAGCCCCTCGTTGAGCTGCTGCTGCTCGCACGTCCTTCGTGTTCTGAATGAAATGTTTGTATGGTATGCGTCTCTTTGGTACACTAGTTCAAGGTGGCTTATGTGCAGCAATGACTTTCCTTTGCTTCCGAGAAAATTGTCCCGAGTCGAGACGCAGCCGTAACAAACGTATTTCCACCGTCTCTTAATAATAATAGTAGTAGTAAAAACACTGTCTGCTACGTCGCTCTTTAATTATTATTAATTAAATCTAATGGTGTTTTTTTGGTAAAATTCCTAATTGATTTTTTACCATTATATTCTTCTGTAATTTGTCAGTTGGCTGTTGACTTCAGTAGTATATTGATGCTCTGCGATTCCACTATTTCCTTTGACTGTGAATCTGCTGCTGTCCTTAACACTGTCATTGTCCATCGACTTGGCTGAACCTTATTCATTTGACTGTCCATCTGTAATGAACGTTGGCCCTATTGCTTTCGAGGGAAAGAGATTCCTACTGGCACATAAATTATAGTAAAGATCATGTCCTATTAGATCCATTCAAGTTTAAATGTTAACTGTTTCAAGGTGATGCGTCTCCTCCATCTGTTTCATTTTGTTTTAATGTAACGTGCGCATTACTAAATTATATAATTTAATGATTAAACATGTAAAGCGTTTCTAATTATACGTGATTTAATATAGTTGTTCGTTATTTACCTGAACTTGGTTGAAAAGGAATAAAAAATGTCTTTGATTTTTTTTTTAAATACATTTAAATTAAGTTGCCTATAAATTTCAGCAATATTTTCAATGAAATAAAAAATGTTTTGTACTTTTTGGTAGAGTCAAGCAATTTTAAGCTTAAGTCGTATAATAAGTGAGTTATACTGATTTAGATTATAAACTTATTAAACTTATTTTGCTATGCAGTTTTCGTTACAACATAAAAAATAACCTATACAGAAGTGAGAAGTATTACTTGAATGTAGGTTTATACTCACTTTATGTTTCCAATTGCAAATTAAATCAATTTTGTATACAATATAAAGTATTAAAGTACCGTTAGACGATAAAGAGTTAAATTCTTTATTATAATGACACATCTACACTATAAATGATTTAATAGCTTTTAAAGTCAATCAAATTCGATGTACAAACATTTACTTGCTGCGCCGCTATGTACAAATGGAAGATATTTCAGAAGGATGATCGAAAATTTCGTGTGTCTTCAATACTAATGTCTTATACATAAAAAATACATATAAATTGATCATTTGAATAATATTATATAAAATTTATTGATTTAGATATATAGATTATATATAGTTGGTTCTCTTTTTATGCGGTAGATACGTTCCACAGGAAAACGCATAAAGATAAATCGCACAAAAAAGGACCAGACACACGTATAAAAATAAAGGATACGTTCCATATTTTTTTAAAACCGCATAAAACTAAATCAATGAGTTACAATATACCGAAAATCGCATAAAAAAGGGTTTATTAAATTTCAGAAAAATAATTAGTCTTAACATATTCCTTCTAAATTTATACGGAAAAGTTTTACAAACAAAAATACAGAAATTTTTTATGAAAGTTAATCTTTCTTCACATTTTTTTCTTTAGAATTATGGTCGCTATATGAGAGTGTTCGTCATAATTTGCGAACTGGTTCGAAATCACTTTCATCACTAGAAGAGATAGTCAGCATATAAGATCTATGTCCTGAAGATAATGATTCTTCACAAGTAAAATTATTTTAAACTTCGCATGTTGATTTTTTCCCTTTGACAATATAATCAGTGGTTAAACTTTGTACAATTCCTGATATCCAGAAATGCAATTCTGAAGCTTGAAACTTGAATGCTCGTTCAGAATTATCATCTTTTTCGATGAAATGGTTTGCCAATTTGTGTCAAAACCTGTCAAAATGGCCTAAAATAGTTATTTAAAAAAAATGCTTCTTGAAATAAAAAGAGTACGCAAAAAAGGACCGAGTGTATATAATATCTTAAAATTTAAAACAATTAATGTAATTATGTCCATTTTTTATGTATTACAAATTTAATTGGTAAAAATGACCCTGTTGTTTACTGTTTTAGCTTTTAAATCCAATTTTCAGCTATGTTCATTGCTTTATTAATTGACAACAATATTTTTATTTTCAACTATATTAATTATTTAATCATTAAAGAGAAAAACAAAAGTTACAGAAAAGTTCAACTATTTAAATTGTATTTTTAACGTTAATTAATACGAAATTACCTTTTATTCTGTAATTTATTGAATCTTTTAATTACGTAAATTTGTGTTTTCTATTCATTTCCATTTCAGTTTCGATTAAAATTTTTAAAATGTCCAATAAATGGTGTAAATGAAGGAAGTGAGAAAATATAAATTTTATAAAAATTTGAAGCACCGAAAGGGATCACAAAAGGCATGGCTTGAGCAGGATTCGAACCGGCTTAACTATTCGGCTATTAGTCGCTCTCTTCATTATTTGGGCCGTTTTTTATATAATAATCATAGTTTAAAAAAAACAACTTTGTAATTGCAACTATCTAATATTGATTATTCAGCAGATATTAGCTAGTGCCTTGAAAATAACATTTTAAACAAAGTCAAAAGGTGAAAAATATTATTGTTAAGTAACTATAAAATGGATGAAAATATGCTGGATTAAAAAGCTTTTTTCAAAGTATGATTTTATTATAGATTTCAGTAAATCTACAATAAAACTGTTATAATTTGTTATTCTCTAATAGGTTTCAAGTAGATTTAAGTGAATACCAAAATAAAATTAAAATTTAATAAAGAAAACAGACGTAGACTTTAATAAATTTCTTGTATTGAAATTAGATTTGGCATATTTTTTCTAATGAAATAATTATTGAAAGTAATTTCATTAAAATATGATCAAAACATCATATAAATTGAGTAACGTATTTCCACGATCTCTTAATAATAATAGTAGTAAAAAAATACTGTCTACTTCCTCGCTCTTCTTTAATTTTTTATGTTCAACTCTAACCGAAACGTTTTCCCATGAACTTACTGTAAAGTTACCCGAAGAAATATTAAAAGTTCTTCATAACGAATTTAATTGCGAAGGAGAAGAAGAAACTTTGCCAGTTCTCTCACGGAAGGTGAAAGCAATTCCAGGCGTTATTATCACACAGACAAAATAATAGTGCAGTAAATTCTCTATATAAATTTGTATACAGTGGAACCTCGCTTAACGAGTTTAATCCGTTCCAAAATTTCCGGATTTTTACTAGTATAGTGAAACATATTCAAAAATACACATTATATTTGTGCACAAGTTTTAAAACTGATACGGGACTTCTCTTCTCATCGTCACTCGTTATGCAAAACGTCATTCGTTAAGTTTACAATTAATTTTGGTCGTTAAGCGAGGTTCCACTGTATCTCAAAATCTTCAAAGTTTCAAAAATTAGTTAGTTAGAAGTGACTAATTAATAATCTGAACTTAATACTCGTTGCATCACATTAACTAATATTAAGATAATGCCAGTACATCATAAAATTAGATATATAGAATGCTTTCATCTTAAGGTTACGCAAGGGTTGCATCTAGTTAATAGACGGAAATTAGATTAATCTTATGGGAATATGCATGATAAATTACATCCACAACAAACTTGCATATTTAACATGATAGATTATGAACTAAAATTAATATTTTATATAATGTGACATTAAGTAATATTTAGGCAAAGCCAAATATTGTATAAAAAAATATTAAAATTAATGAAATTTTTTTCGAAATTTTATTTATTTTTTTTTTGTTAATATTTTCATATTAAAAACAGACAAAAATAATAAAATTTGATAATATTGTATTCTGTAGTTTTGTTGCGAATTGTTCACTTATTAAGTCTTCTTGTTTTTATTTTATAAAAATGCATTTTTTTGTTATGTTTTAATTAGAATATATTAGTTTTTTTTTAATAATTAAATTTCAAGATTTTTACATCAAAAGATGCAGAATTAAATGCTCAATTTCGTAACTTTTGATGATTAATCTACAGATTTGTAGGTAATATTAAATAATCAAGCTTTAGCTATTGAAATATGCCGATTTTTCATTTTTTTTTGCTTCTAATACATCAATTATGTTCATGAAATTTTAACATGATTTTATTATAAATCAGATATTGAAGTGTTAGTTAAGAAGAAAAAAACAAGTAACAAAATGTATTTAACGTATTTTCTTTAATAAATTATTAACTAAAATTGTATATGTAAGTAGTAATCAACTAATAACTAAAAGCAAATACAAACATCTTTAAAAAAAAATGTATAAAATGTTAAAATTAATGATAAATTTATCGAAACTTTAACAAATTAAGTCTCTACTAAATATTTTACGTTTTATTTAATTCTACATCTTTTGATATAAAAATCTGTAAATAATACTAATTATTAATCAATATTTTGCAATTATTAAAAAAAAATCGAGATTTGTCGATTTCTCATTTATTCTTAAGTCTACTCGTTTTATTTAATTACTCGAAAACCACAGATGTTAATTGTGCCAAAATTTAACATGATTTATGACAAAATCAAAGATATTGAAGTGTTTCTTTAAAAATATGATAAAAACGAAGCGACAAAAAGCGAAATATTTAAAGAATTTATATAAATTATTAAAAGTTAGAGAATACAAATTAAGATTTTAATATATAGAAATAATGTTATTTATTCTCTTTAAAAATTGGAAAATGGAAACTGCAAAAAGCGTATTTATATAAATTATTTAAAAAAAAATGTGATTTTATTATATTATAAAAGATATTGATTCTGATAATCGCGTGGAATGAAGGAAGACGACGACGCAGAGCTGCAGATCTATCAATAAAAGTGAACCGTGTAAATGTCATCGTTGTATACTTTTCAGTCTCGACAATGGACGGGGAAACAATGGGACGACGTCGAGACGAATTATCGACGTATTACACGTACGTATATATACATACATCTATATACAAACTGTATCCACGAGAGCTAAGCTTTATCTCTCTTCCTTCACCCATTCTCAGATCTTCAGATCTTATTGCAACCAGACCAAAACAATGAAAATGCTCTCTAAAATATTTACAAAAAATTTGTTTGAAGATTTCTAAACAAAATTTCAATAGAAAAAGTCACAAGTCTTTTTTTATTCAGTATATTTGTATGTAGTTTGAAAGTCCTCGATTAGTCCGGATTCACAAATACATAGTCCTTGTTTCGATCATTCCGGATTCACTACAGTCCGGTTTGAAAATTACTAAACAAAATTTTAATTGAAAAAGTCACAAGTGTCTTTTTGTTCAGTATATTTGTATGTAGTTTTAAAGTCCTCCATTAGTCCGGATTCACAAATTCATAGTTCTTGTTCCGATCAATCCGGATTCACTATAGTCCGGTTTAAACATTCCAAAACTATTTTTTAATTGAGAAAGTCACAAGTCTCTTTTTATGCAGTATATTTGTATGTAGTTTTAAAGACCTCGATTAATCCGGATTCACAAATATATAGTCCATGTTTCGATCAATCCGGATTCACTATAGTCCGGTTTGAACATTTCAAAACTATATTTTAATTGAAAAAGTCACAAGTCTCCTTTCGTGCAGTATATTTGTTTGTAGTTTTAAAGTTCTCGAATAGTCCGGATTATTAAATAAATAGTGCTTGTTTCGATCAATCCGGATTCACTATAGTCCGGTTTGAACATTTCAAAACTATATTTTAATTGAGCAAGTTACAAGTCTCTTTTTGTACAGTATATTTGTATGTAGTTTTAAAATCCTCAATTAGTCCGGATTCACTAATACATTGTGCTTGTTTCGATCAGTCCGGATTCACTATAGTTCGGTTTGAAGATTTCCAAAGTAAATTTTAATTGAAAAAAATCACAAGTCTCTTTTTGTGCAGTATATTTGTATGTAGTTTTAATGTCCTCGATTAGTCCGGGTTCACAAATACATAGTGCTTGTTTCAATCAGTCCGGATTCACTATAGTCCGGTTTGAACAATTCAAAACTATATTTTAATTGAATTCGGCAATTTTATAAAAAATAGTCTTTCGGTTTTGCTTTTTATTATTCATGTAAAGTTCTCGATTAGTCCGGTTAATTTTAATTGAAAAAGTCACAAGCCTCTTTTTGTGTAGTATATTTGTATGTTGTTTTAAAGTTCTCGATTAGTCCGGATTCACAAATACATAGTGCTTGTTTCGATCAGTCCGGATTCACTATAGTTCAGTTTGAAGATTTCCAAAGTAAATTTTAATTGAAAAAAATCACAAGTCTCTTTTTGTGCAGTATATTTGTATGTAGTTTTAATGTCCTCGATTAGTCCGGATTCACAAATACATAGTGCTTGTTTCAATCAGTCCGGATTCACTATAGTCCGGTTTGAACAATTCAAAACTATATTTTAATTGAAAAAGTCACAAGTCTCCTTTCGTGCAGTATATTTGTATGTAGTTTTAAAATTCTTGATTAGTCCGGATTCATTAATACATAGTGCTTGTTTCGATCAATCCGGATTCACTATAGTCCGGTTTGAACATTTCAAAACTATAGTTTAATTGAAAACGTCGCAAGTCTCTTTTTGCGCAGTATATTTTTATGTAGTTTTAAAGTTCTCAATTAGTCCGGTTTCAAACATTTTTGAAAATTTCGAAAAAAAAAATTAATTGAAAAAGTCATAAGTCTCTTATGTAGTTTTAAAGTCCTCGGTTAGTCCGTTTTGAAACATTTTTTTTTAAATTTATAACAATTAAAAGTTAAAAGAAAACTATTAATAATTCGCGTTTTTTTTTTGTAAATATTTCTATTAAAAAAGTTTCTTTCAACCTGTTTTACTTCTAAATATTTATGTGAAAATGTTTGTTGAATTAAATTGAATTGTTATCATTAATAATTTTAAACAAAATGAGGGAATTTCTTTAAGAAATAATGTAAAGAAATTTATTTTGTTGTTACTAATTTCGTTCTATTGTCTGATGTTGCAATTGCGGTTTTGTGTGGTAATAGGTCATTTTGGATCGTGACTGTCGGCTTGAGCGAGTGCACTTCGATCAATTTCAGTTATCCAATGAAGTGATCGAGGGTGTCCAGAATGCAGTTTGCTGCATATTGAACATCATCACCAGAGCAAATACACATTGACCGTCGCGACGTGCATAATTCATCTACCAAAACAATAGACGTCCACTGTTGCAATACACAAGCACCGAAGATCAATGCTAACACCTAATAATCAAAGCTATATAAGCTAAATATACATTTAGGTCATAATCAAAGCTATAACATAATTAAAGACAAGTACTACATATGGGTCAAAATGACCCAATTATTATATATTTATAAAATAGAACAAATCATTAATTTTTACAATAAACACAGAATATTTCTTATTATTTAATGAATTCAACACCATTCCTCATTCTGGTACATGAGAAACCAAAGTTATTCCACTTTGAAATACAAATATTGATGTATTTGCTATAGAAGGATCATTTTGACCCAAAATACTCCTACTGAAAAGTGCACTAGATAATACTAGAATAGCTACTAGAACTCCCATAATTACATTACAATAAAATGCGAAAACATCAAGTGGGTCACTTTGATCCATCCATGGTACTTACGGGTTTGAAACAAATTATATAATTCAAAAATACCGGTTTTCAGGCCTAGACTTTTAATATAGAAATGAATTAATTATTTTAATAATTTCAAAATTATGTCTTGTATAAAACAAGAATATTAGTAAATAGTAAATTTCATGAAACAAAAAGAAAGAAGTCTTAACAGACAAACGAGATGGCCATGATAGAAATATTTACATACATAAGAATGTTTCTCTACGTTTATCAATTGACTTTTTTCTATTTCTGGAAATTTTGTATGGAAAATAAATACATTTTTAAATCATATTTTCTGAGAAAATAGTCATTTATTGTTATTCATTTTTCTGTAATATTCTAGATTTTTATTGTCTGAACTAAGAAAATACGTTGTAGAAATCCATATTTTTTTGGGAAAATTCGAAAACCGGTTTTGTAGAGAAGCTGAGAATAGAAAACCGGTTTTTCTAAAAGTCTTGCTTTTTATATAAACCCTAGTTCAAAACAACAAAAGGAAACTTATAAGCTTATATTAATACACCTAAGCAAGCAGTAAATCGTAAGATTGATACAATTTAATGAAAACAATAAAGTTTATTACCATTCTTTTATGGCGACGTTACATCCTGATATTAGAATTGATTTTTTATTATAACGAAGCTAAACATAATTTAATTAAAAAATTGAAGGTCTCATCCTTGCGAGTAATCTCATACGGAAAAGCGTATCTATTTTCTGCGCTCGAGCACCTTTATATTTGTTCTCCTTCCTTCTTCTTTCATTTCGGTTTTTGTTTCAAAGTTTATTATACCAGACTACCTAGGATCACGTTTCTGCTGCCGCTCCTCTATCGACAAACATTGAACCCCCTTTTCTTATTTTAAAGATCTGCTTTTAGTGCATTGAAATTTACGACTGTTTATAAACTCGGAAACGAAACGAATACAGATTTCCTTTTTTTTTTTGGAGGATGCAATAAAAAATAAATTAACCACGAAAGATCCTTACATGAATTTAATCAGATGAGTACGTTTTTATTTTCATTTAAATCTTTACAATCTTCGGAAGTCTTTCATTACTTAATCACAAAATAAACATTCTTAATCCAAGAATATTTATATAAGTATAATCTTAAAAAGTATTTTAATACTCATATTTGATGATATAATTGAAACGTTAAAATATTGCCCTGATTCTTTTACTCAATTTTTGGCAGCTTATTAAAAGAAAGCAGTACATACCACAAATTTAGTAAAAATCTTATTGAAAACGATACAGTTTTATCTTTAATATGCATATTCCTTGGTTTAATTAAAATACGTAGTTATTGAGTAATTCATTAAAACATGAAAACATTGCCCTGATTTTATTACTCAATTTTAACAGCTTATTAGAAGAAAACAGTAAATACCACAAATTTGGTAAAAATCTTATAAATAACGTTATAGTTTTGCGTTTAATATGCATATTCCATGGTATAATTAAAATACGTAGTTATTGAGTAATTAATTAAAACATGAAAAAATTGCCCTGATTTTATTACTCAATTTTAACAACTTATTAGAAGAAAGCAGTAAACACCACAAATCTGGTAAAAATCTTATTGAAAACGTTATAGTTTTACGTTTAATATGCATATTCCATAGTATAATTTTAATACGTACTTATTGAGTAATTAATTAAAACGTAAAAACATTGCCCTGATTTTATTACTCAATTTTAACAGCTTATTAGAAGAAAGCAATAAACATCACAAAGTTGGTAAAAATCTTATTGAAAACGTTATAGTTTTATCTTTAATATGCATATTAAATGGTTTAATTAAAATACGTAGTTATTGAGTAATTAATTAAAATGTGAAAAAATTGCACTGATTTTATTACTCAATTTTCACAGCTTATTAGAAGAAAGCAGTAAACATCACAAATTTGGTAAAAATCTTATTGAAAACGTTATAGTTTTATCTTTAATATTGGTATAATTATAATACGTAGTTATTGAGTAATTAATTAAAACGTGAAAACATTGCATAGATTTTATTACTCAATTTTAACAGCTTATTAGAAGAAAGCAGTAAACACCACAAAATTGGTAAAAATTTTATTGAAAACGTTATAGTTTTACGTTTAATATGCATATTGCATAGTATAATTAAAATACGTAGTTATTGAGTAATTAATTAAAACGTGAAAAAATTGCCCTGATTTTATTACTCAATTTTAACAGATTATTGGAAGAAAGCAGTAAACACTACAAAATTGGTAAAAATATTATTGAAAACGTTATAATTTTATCTTTAATATGCATATTCCTTGATATGATTTAAATACGTAGTTATTGAGTAATTAAATAAAACGTGAAAACATTGCATTGAGTTTATTTCTCAAATTTAACAATTTATTAGAAGAAAGCAGTAAACAGCACAAATTTGGTAAAAATCTTATTGAAAACGTTATATTTTTTATCTTTAATATGCATATTCCTTGGTATAATTAAAACACGTAGTAATTGAGTAATTAATTAAAACGTGAAAACGTTGCCCTGATTTTATTACTCAATTTTAACATCTTATTAGAAGAAAGCAGTAAACACCACAAATTTGGTAAAAATCTTATTGGAAAGGCTATAGCTTTATCTTTAATATAAATATTCAATAATCTAATTGGTGTATATAATTAAATAAAATGTGAAGACGTGAAACAAATTTTAATTAATTAACGTTACGTAATAGCAATTATCAAAGTAAGCTCGATTGATAAGATGATTTATTAATGGAATTTCTTTTATATTCTATTCGATAAATTGAAAGTTATAGCAAAGATCTTGAAACAAAAACTTGCATTGAATGTAAACTACATTGTTTCGTGGAAAGCATTAAACGTTTCGCACATAAACTGCGTTTTGTATTTTACTGGCTATTATTATTTCAATGGATGTGACACGAATTATGAGAGTAGAATTTCCATGTGAATTATACGATGCACGCAGATGTCTTGATGTTGTCATAAATGCTCACGTAATATGAACACATGTAAATTTTGCTGCAGTTACATTTTCTTTGAACTATTTTCAGTGCATAATTCAAGTATTTTCAGTATAAAATATTCAGCTGAAAGAAAATTGACCAATCTTTACAGAATCAATTTAAATCATATTAAAATACAAGAAAATATTGGATAATTTCTACCAATTTTTTAATCTTTTATTAATAAAATTTAACTTAAGAATTTGTTGAACTATTTTCAGTGCATAATTCAAGTATTTTCAGTATAAAACATTCAGTTGAAAGAAAATTGGCTAATCTTTACACAATCGAATAAAATCGTATTAAATTATAAGAAAATATTTGATAATTTCTACCAAATTTTGAATTACTTAAGAATTAAGCTTATTATAAAATCATTTGACCTTAGAGAGAAACCTTGTGTAAGAAGCAAATGTTTTGAACGCATACGAAAAGTCATTATATACGATGTATTTCCTGGAAACGTTCCAAATCCTCGACTCGCCTTCTTCTTGCAAAGCAGAGAGGAAAAAAAATCTGAGCGATCTCAAACATTGCAAAATGGACCATTAATATCCGTCGCATAAAAAATGGAAATAAATTCCAACGGTGTATTGAATCGTGAGGGATAAGAAGCATAAGCACGTATAAATGCGTGAAAGGAAACCGTCTTTCTTTCTTTCTTAGCTTCTTCTTTGGTCTTTTCATCTTTCGCGGCTTCGAATTTCCCGGTTTCACATGTATTTCGGTCGTGGAAATTGCGGGGTTCTCTTGCGTTTCACCCGAAAGCGAATCTATATTCACGGCAAATTGCCACTTGGCTCTGGGTCTTGAAATATTCACAGAACTATGCATGGAATATTCGTAAACACATATTTTATTTCGAAAATAGAAAGCATACATTTATTAGTGACAAAACATTGACCAGACAATAGACTTATAGTTTTACGTCTTTATTTTCTCTGATGAACGATTATTACAACAGATTTATGTCTACAATTCAGTATTTAGTGTACACTTTTATTTATTTTGATAGCATTTTCATTGATTAATATTGAATATTTTGTATAGAATATGTTTGCAATAATTATGATTAATTTGGTCAATGTAAGTACAGTTAATAGCCAATATCCCCGACTATTCGAAACCGTACTAATCGAGGATTAATTGTAAACTACACTAAAAGATACTTGAATATATAAACGAGCATTTATATATAGAAAAAAATGTATATAAATTCAGTTTAATACAAGATTTTTTTGATTTTGAAAATTTCTATATTTTTTGTATCATAACTTTATGATTTTTCTTTCTTTTCATGGTTCAATTAATTAGACCAAATTTATAATGATTATATAAAAAAAATATTTTGTAAAATAAGTTTACAATAATTATGGATATTTTGATCAATATACATTTTTCAAAGTAAGTACACCAATATCTCACATTGTGCGGGTAATCAGAGACTGTTTGAAGAAACCGGACTAATCGAGGACTTTGTAAACTGCACTAAAAGATACTTGACTATAGAAACGAGCATTTATTTATTTAAAAAAATGTATATAAATCCATTTTTATACAAGAATGTTTTGATTTAGAAAATTTCTATATTTTTTGTATTTATGCAATAAATATTACTTTACTATTAAAATATATACAGGGTGTCCCAAAACACTATTTAATGAGTCATAACTATATGATTTTTCTTTCTTTTCATGGTTCAATTAATTATTAATAACGAGTAGACCAAGATTAACAAATTTATAATGATTATATAAAAAAAAATATGTTGTAAAATAAGTTTACAATAATTATGGATATTTTGATCAATATACATTTTTCAATGTAAGTACACCAATAACTCACATTGTGCGGGTAATCAGAGACTGTTTGAAGAAACCGGACTAATCGAGGACTTTGTAAACTGCACTAAAAGATACTTGACTATAGAAACGAGCATTTATTTATTTAAAAAAATGTATATAAATCCATTTTTATACAAGAATTTTTTGATTTAGAAAATTTCTATATTTTTTGTATTTATGCAATAAATATTACTTTACTATTAAAATATATACAGGGTGTCCCAAAACACTATTTAATGAGTCATAACTTTATGTTGTTTCTTTCATTTCATGGTACAATTAATTGTTAATAATGAGTAGACCAAGATTAACAAATTTACAATGATTATATAAAAAAAATATTTTGTAAAATAAGTTTACAATAATTATGGATATTTTGATCAATATACATTTTTCAATGTAAGTACACCAATAACTCACATTGTGCTTGACTATGTAAAAGACAAAAAAAAACGATCATTTATGGATAAGAAATGTGTACGAAGCCGCACTATGCGAGGTATTGCTGTTTATAAAATTCAGTATAAAATTTCTAATTTTTCGACACAAATTGACAAAATTATAACAATTTTTCATAACACACTAAACTTGAATTACATAAACTTATCAACGATCACATTATTATGATTATATAAATAAAATCAAGTTTTCTAATATCGATTGATAATAAATAGTCTAGCAATTCCATCGACAATTTGGCGCGTTTCCAAATCACGTAATTCTCTTGCAAATATTATTTAATACCTTCTACTTATTCACATTTTTTTTGTTGTTGTCGCTTTTGACAATGCTTGTGACGAACATTCGTTCATAATCAAACTAAATTTTACGCAAATGCACAACGTCTCAATCCACACACGAAACGTTGTCAGAAATCGTTAGAGCGAATTATGCACGGCGTTTAGCGCTATTACTGTAGTATTTACCGAACGCCTCTTCGCATGTGTAATTGAGAAAACATGTTTTCCGTGTAAATATTTCCACACAGTGATGCATCCAAGCAGAAGAAAAGAAAAACAAGTATACAAGAAAGCGTAGACAGTGGATTGATTTGTGTGTGGTTTAACCGATTGTATTAAATCCTATGTAAATTATTACATTGTTTTTTATTGAAAAAGAAACTGAATTTATTTTCAAAACTTTTCAATAACAAAGTCTCAATTTATCACAAGAACATCAAGTATTTAATTGCATTAAGTACAAGTTTTGGAATTCTGTAATGATTCATTTATTATTGTAAATAAGTCTGAATTTATTTATAAAATTTCAATAACAAATTCGCAAATTTATATTCGAAATCTCAATAAGAAAGTTTTAACTTATTTTCATAATCTCAAGAAAATCAAGTATGGGTGAATTTTGTAATTATTAATATGTTATTGCAAAAATGTTAATTAGTTGTAATTTTTTGTATTATTTTCAAAATCTTCATAACAAAATTTCAAAATCTCAATAATCATCAAGTATTTAAATGCACGAGCTTTCGATTTATTTCATGATTAATTTGTTATTGTAAATTGAAGAAATTTATTAGTTTTGAATAAAAAAACATTTACATTTCCATTGTTTTTATTGAAATAAACTTAATATATTTTTGATGAATTCATAGAATATGAATGAATTGTATTTTTTTTTAATATTAAGTAATTTTGATTATAAATTAAAGAAAAACATCAGTTTTCTATTACAAATAATATCATGCAAATTGGGATTATTGAAAGAATCATAATATTTTATGTTGGAAAGAAATTAATGAAAATTTAGATGATTTAGGGCAAAAAAATATGCTTATTAAACTTAAATTTGTTAGTATAAAGATTTTAATTACAAATATTATTATTTTAAATTATCACTTGAAATTTCATGAATTTGCTGTTACTATTCATTAAATTTTGATGTTTTTGAGTAAATTAATAGAATATTGAGGTAAATTATGAAAAATAGTGTAAAACTGAATAATGATTAGTAATTATGTTATTACATATTTGCTATTATACAAATATTAATTAAATATCTGTTCTATTTTAAATTATTGGAATATTTACTGTAAATCAAAGGAAAATATTAGTATTTAATATAAATATTAACGGTTTCATTGAAAAATACAAAAAGACAAATTGAGTGAATTTTATTTTGGAAAATGAATATTAATACATTAAAATAAATATGTTTGTTGAATTTGTGTAAATTAATAGAAATAATGAACTCAAAGAGAAGAATATTGAAGTAAATGAGAACAAAGATTGAAAAATTGAAAAACACGTTTGTTGAAATTGTATTTTGATTCACAATTCAGTATTTCTGAAGTAAATGAGAGTAAAGATTAAAATAAAATGAAAATAATTACAAATTTTTGTTGAATTTGGACAAATCAATAAAATTACTGAGGTAATTAAGAACAAACAATAATAAATTTAAATAAATACGTCAGTTATGAAAAAAAAGTTCATTTTCAACTAATAAAAAAAAAATTGAAATTGGGATTTTGTATAAATAAATTCAATTAATTCCTCGAACATCGTTGATTACATTAGGCAACGCACCGGAAAATATATGAAAACATCAACAACAAAAAAAACTTTACAAACCTGAAGCATAAATATTATCCTTCATTTATTTATTTTTTAATTAAAATGTGTCATTTGTAAGCATATAACATTTCTGTCCATTTACTTTTTTTTTCTTCGTATGTTCATTTGTTTTTTTTTTCGTATGTTCATGACCATCCCTTTTACGTCAATTTTAATTAAAAAAACAAGCACCGAGAGACACAGAGAACACGAATTATATTCACATCCATTTCATTCTATACCATTTTTTTGTATGTGCTTTAACCTTGTGTAAATTCTAATAATATATGCATTTAACAATGAGGAAATTTCATTAGAATTGCATAATTAATATTTATACAGTTCCTAATTCGTTTTTGTAGTTCGTACTGAACTTAATTGTCGTCACTCTCGAGGTCACAAGGTCCTTATCTATCGAACACTATTTATAAACGACGAACAGTAATGACATTGTAAATACAATCGGTTACGCCGCAATCGAATGTCGAACTTAATGGGTCAATTCTATGTTGTTGATATGCTATGCTTTTCGATTAATAATTAATAACTTATAGTTTCGTGTTTCATTGATTTACCGGGAAATTTAAGATTTATTTACAGAAACTAGAGAGTCTAACCGGAACCGACAACCGTAAACCGAAATTAACCGGAACGAAAAATTGCTTAATTGAAAAACCGAAACCGTAACGAAATTTTAATGTGAAACTTGTATAAACAATGTATAAGAAACATCAATGAAGTCTCTTTGAATACTCCGAATTCTTTTTTCAAATAAACAAAATCATCAAGTCCGAATTCCAAGGGAAGGCTTTATCATCAATATAAATAAAGCTTCACCAATCAACCAAAAACTAAAAAGAGAAAATTTGAAGAAGAAAGGGCAAGTACAACTAACATTAGAACAAACTCAAATTAAAGTGACTAAAAAAGGATATTACTGTAAACATGACTGAAGAAACATGTGCATGTGTTGAACTAGTGACTAACTAATTTTTATTTCTTTTGTATTTGCAATTTTATAATTGAAAACAATAGTAAGAATGGAATTTGGTAAATAAAATTAAATCAAAATTTGATATTGGACTCGATTTTAAATTTAACTAAACAATTTAAATTGCTTCTTTTCGATTTTAATTTCAACCGGACAAACCGAAACCGAATGTGGAACGATAAACATTTACTTGAAATGTAACCGTAAACCGGACCGAAATTAATTTCGGTTAAAGTCTCTGACAGAAACTCTGAATATTATTATTGAAATGTGTAAATGTTTTAAGTAGACTTATTTTTCGTAACTAATAACAACATTATTAATAAATGTTATAAATTTGCATTATTTAATTGTTAAGAATAAAGATTTGTAAGACTTTTATTACAAGTAATAATTGTAGTTCAACTAATGTAATTTTACAATTTCAAAAAAAGATTTATATAAATACAAGTGAAAATAAAACTTATACTTATTTAATTTTTGTAACAAATAACAAAATTATCGAAAGAATTAATTAATTAATTAATTGTTAAGTATTTTATTGAGATTAATAAATTTAAAATAAAAAAATTATCAAATTCGATCAAAATTATGTAAAATCATGTTTTGTGTTTCATTGATTTCCTGGAAATTTAAGATTTATTCAGAAAAATTATGAAATGTATAAATATTTAGGAAGAGGTTTTAGTGCGGTAAGAATCCCACAGTACCATGACTCGACCGGTGATCCCTATGTAAAATTTCCTCTCCTGTACAAAAACGGCTTATTTTTCGTAAATAATGACAATATTTTCAAATTGTTTCTTTTTTTTGAAAGAATTTATATAAATGTGTAAAAAATACAAATAAAATTATATTTGTTTAGTAAATAAACACAAAATTATCTATTTCTATAAACGTTATAACTTTGCATTACATAATAGTTTAAACTAAAGATTTGTAAGACTTTTATTGTAAGTGATACAAAAAAAATATCAATCAATTAATGTAATTTTACGAGTGAAAAATAAACTTTAGAACTTCTTATATTTTTTTTGTAAGAAATAACAAAATTATGAAAAAACATAATTAATTAGTTAATTGTTTGGTATTTTGTTGATATTAAGATCAAAAATTATCAAATTCAATGAAATAATTTTGTAAAACTTGTGTAAAAGTCATATTTCCATCTTGTTTTTTTTTGTAGTAAATAAATAAGGCGAAATTGAATTTGCTCTAGTTTTGTTTTCAGTGACTAATTGATTGCTGGATTTAGGAAGACAAATTTGTGGATGGTAAATCCATGCTCCGGCGGATGCAAATCCGTACACTAATTAATAGCGGATGAAATGTTGGTTAAACTAAGTTCTGCGTTTCCATCGTGCTGTAACGATATATTATGCATCTCCTTCGTTATGTTTTAATAGTACCGAAATTCAATTTGCCTTGAGGACTTGAGTGGGTATAAGAGGAAGTTGCGTTAATCCTAACCGACTTTCTGATGAAAAATAAACACGGAAATGAGATTTCTCATTTTTTTCTTTTTCTTTTAGGAAAATATATAATGTTAAGATTATGAAAATCGTTCTGTAATGCAAACAAGTAAACTCATTTTTTTGTAAACCGCAATCACGTTTTATTTATTTTCATGATAAATTTACAAATTAAAGACATAAAATGTTTCATAAAAACATGGGTATTTATTGACGGTAATAAAAATTTAAATATTTTATGCAATTTCTGTTCCAAATTTTGAAATTAACATAACTTTATAAAACATAAAAATATCTTTGATGTATTTTTTAATATGTGTTATTAACTAGTTAAAATTTATAACAAATTAATTAAATTTTTTGATATTTTTTTATAATTTACAAAAAAAAAAATATATTTATATTGTGGATTTTTTTTTTTAAATTTATAAATATTAAGGTCTTTTGCTAATTTTATGTTTTTTTTTTTTTAATTTTATGGTGATGGTAATAAATATTACTATGTTGTGACAGTTATATTTAGATATACGTTGCATTCCCCAACTATTTAACTATCATATGAATTTTTGGATCCATTCTATTAATTATAGTTTCTGAAAAAATCACTAAAATGTGAAGACACTGCTTTTTCGAGTGCTCATTTTCCGTATTTTCATTTTTGAACACGAATTACAGGTTAGGTAAAACTAGGTTAGCTTCGGATAGGCTTCGATAGGTTCGGATAGGTTAGATTAGCTTCGGATACTATTCGATAGGTTAGGATAGTTGAGGTTATCTTGGGATAGAATTTGATAGGTTAGGATAGCTTCAGATAGGATTTGATAGGTTCGATTAGATTTGCTCTGGATAGTATTCGATAGGTTAGATTAGCTTTGGATAGTATTCGATAGGTTCGGATAGGTTAGGTTATCTTCGGATAGGATTAGATAGGTTACGTTAGGTTATCTTCGGATAGGATTAGATAGGTTCGGATAGGTTAGGTTAGCTTTGTATAGGATTCGATAAGTTCGGATAGGTTAGATAAGCTTCGGATAGGATCCGATAGGTTCGGATACGTTAGGTTATCTTCGGATAGGATTAGATAGGTTCGGATACGTTAGGTTAGCTTCGAATAAGATTCGATAGATTCGTATAGGTTATTTTAACTTCAGATAGGATCCAATAGGTAGGCTCGAATTGGTTAGATTGGGTTTACACTCTACTTGACAAATAAGTAAATTTTTAATCTTAAGATAGTCGATACAAAATAAGAAATAATTGTATTTTGTTTTAATTTAAGAAAATAATAAATACATCAGATATACGAGTTATAAACAGACTTAATGTATTTTCTTTGTAATCATCAAAGGTCTAATTGCGCAATTCCATAAATAAAATTATTTCAAATGTAGACCATTAACCCACTAGCCCATAAAAAGATGAATATAAAGTCAAAATTTGCGCCCCTAATATAAGCGCGCCCGTGTCACGCGCCTCTCTGACCACGCCTTAGTTACGGTGCTGCTCAAAAGTACGTTATATTAAATTACTTCTAATAATTATTTAAAATATAGACCACTAACTAAGGTAAGTATGGAAAGTTATGAACTTGCGCCCTTCTAAACCAAAAAAATATATGAATATAAAGTCAAATTTTGCGCCCATAATATAAGCGCGCCCGTGTCACGCGCCTCTCTGACCACGCCTTAGTTACGATGCTGCTCAAAAGTACATTATATTAAATTACTTCTAATAATTATTTCAAATGTAGACCACTAACTAAAGTAAGTATGGAATGTTATTAACTTGCGCCCTTCTAGCCCAAAAAAAAGGTGAATATAAAGTCAAATTTTGCGCCCCTAATAGAAGTGCGCCCGTGTCACGCGCCTCTCTGACAACGCCTTAGTTACGATGCCGCTCAAAAGTACGTTATAATAAATTACTTCTAGTAATTGCATCAGCATGAGTTTAATTAATAATAGTACTTATTAATTAGTACTTACATATTAAAAATTAGCAACATTGTTTCAAATCCGAACTTCGAACGCCATCTTTCTCGAACTTCCAATACCTGAAATTAAAACAAATGATTAGTGATCATGAACAAATTATTAATTAATAATTAAAATAATGAAAAAAAATGTAAACTCTAAATGCAAATCCCTGAATTGTATGTATTTCCTCCTTAATTCAACAATACCTTACATAATCCGGCTTCGATTAGTACGGATTAATTATAGTATTTTTTTTAAAACAAATTAAGTTTTAATTCAGAAAAATACAAAAATAGTACTTTTTTTTTATAGAAAAACAATCGTATTTTCTTTCCTATTAAAGTCCTCGATTAGTCCTGCTTCAAACAGTACGATATATTGGTAAAATCAATCATTTCTATGTGTTAATGTATTTTTTATGTCGATATTGCAATAAAAAAATACTATTAATATTGCATAATATTGTTTATAAATCTATATATTCAATTATGAAATAAAGTATCTGAATTGAAAGATGTAACGTCTTTAAATCAATAAATCTTTCTGCTCGCTTCTGCGAACATTGATATAAAACAACTCAATATCTCTAAAGAATCTGATTTATTTGCTAAGAGGTGAGTAAAAAAAAAACAGAATGCAGCACGAAAGGTACGGTTACTGCGAGCGAGAAGTATGCAATAAATTACATTTTCCAATTAATTTTCGATTTAATAATGGCGATATTAATTGAATGCGTAGAATTCCTTATGAAACGACGCTGCACATACACACACACGTTCCAAGCACGTGAGAGTTAAAAGCAGATTTTATTTGAAATTTCAATTTATGTTAACCGAATAAATAAACTCATTATTATTGGAAAGAGTTTGAAAAACGAGAGACGATGATGATGATGATCATTCAACTGCAGTTCAGATCGATTTATCACCGTTTTCTCTCCAATGAATGCATCATTAATTTATTCATTGGACCACCACCGTCTGTGAGTGAAAGAGAATGACTGAAAGAGGAAAGATTCAAAGGGAAATACAGAAATAGAGAGATGCGTATTTATTTTATTGCCTATTAAATTAAAGTCCGCTTAATTGGATTTACATCCGTAGCTTAGAAATTCATTCAGCACGAAGTCTCTTATTGAATTTGCAAACTACCTGAGTCCTAGGTAGGTTAGGTTAGAGCTGTTCCAGGAAATTGTATAGGTAGTAGCATCGATGCTCAAAGGCATCCGTATAATAACTTCTGGTAATTGCATCAGCATCTCACAGATGGAACTGCTTTCTTTTTGTGCAAATGTATATTGATTCATTTACACTTCGCTGCATTTTCTTCATTGCATTATTTAAGCGGGCTGGAAAATGTCGCGGCAAATATGAAATTCAATGCGGCATGTTTTAAAGATTAACTTCATTACGGAATCATGTAGGTCGATAACCAATTATTGGATCGATGAAGACATTTAATATTTATATTATTCCTCTATTTATCATTTATGCATCACACCAATAACACAACATTTATATGACTCAAGGTTAAGAATTTTTTTTTTCTTTAAAGGCTTTAAAATCTGTATTGAAAGTTTTTGTATTAAGTTTTTTTTCAACTTTTTATATATTTAACACATGCACATATTTTGTCTTAATACAGTTAAAACTACTAAACCTTAACATATTATTAATTAAATAAAATATGTGACGTATTAATTGTCATTGTTAATAAACAAAACGTCCATGATATGACAGATTATGAATAAATAATTAAAAATCACCTGATCTTGTTATCGTTTTAACTTCAATTATTATTGCTGTTTTATTCAAATATAATCACTATAATTTTAATATAGTCTAATGTATCAGTAATTTTTATAAATATTTGTAACACATGAATATATTTTTCATTAATACAATTAAAACCACAACTTAATTAACGTTAATTAAAGAAATATTTTATATAACTTTGACATATAAATATTCGATATGTCAAATATAAAGAAATGTCAGATTGTAATTTGTTAATTGAAAATTTGTCCATGATATGAGAGATTTTGAATAAACAATTTGAAATGATTTTGTTTTTATTTTAACATCTATTAAATAATTTCATGAAATCTTGGCATTTTTAGTTATTTTTAATATAATTCGGTGTATCTGTAACGCCTTCAACACATGTAAATGTTGTTCAAAAATACAATTAAAACCACAACCTTTGAACTTTCACATATAAATATTCGGTGTGTCAAATATGAATAAATATCAGATTGTAATTTGTTAATAGAAAATTTGTCCATGATATGACAGATTTTGAATAAACAATCGAAATTCACATGATTTTGTATTTGTTTTAACATCTATTAAATAATTTCATGACATTTTCATTTATTTTTAATATAAATCGATGTATCTGTAATGCCTTCATTTTATTTATATCTTCAGCGCATGCAAATGTTGTTCAATAATACAATTAAAACTACAAACTTTGACATATAAATATTCAATGTGTCAAATATGAATAAATATCAGATTGTAATTTGTTAATAGAAAATTCGTTCATGAGATGACAGATTTTGAATAAACAATTGAAATTCACATGATTTTGTATTTGTTTTAATATCTATTAAATAATTTCATGAAAACTTGACATTTTTATTTATTTTTAATTTAATTTGGTGTATCTGTAATGCCTTCATTTTATTTTTAACACATCAACACATGCAAATGTTATTCAATAATACAATTAAAACCACAACCTTTGACATATACATACTGGATGTGTCAAATATTAATAAATGTCAGATTGTAATTTGTTAATAGAAAATTCGTTCAGGAGATGGTATATTGTAAATAAACAATTGAAATTCACATAATTTTGTTTTTATTTTAACATCTATTATATAATTTCATGAAAACTTGACATTTTTATTTATTTTTACTATAATTTTGTGTATTTGTAATGCCTTCATTTTATTTGTATCTTCAACACATGCACATGTTGTTCAATAATACAATTAAAACCACAACCTTTGAACTTTGACATATAAATATTCCATGTGTCAAATATGAATAAATATCAGATTGTAATTTGTTAATAGAAAATTCGTTCATGATATGACAGATTTTGAATAAACAATTGAAATTCACATGATTTTGTATTTGTTTAAATATCAATTAAATAATTTCATGCAACCTTGATATTTTCATTTATTTTTAATATAATTTTGTGTATCTGTAATGCCTTCATTTTATTTATATCTTCAACACATGCAAATGTTGTTTAATAATACAATTAAAACTACAACCTTTGAACTTTAACATATAAATATTCTATGTGTCAAATATTAATAAATGTCAGATTGTAATTTGTTAATAGAAAATTCGTTCATGAGACGTAATACATTTAAATTCACATGATTTTGTTTTTTTGATATCTATTACATAATTTTATGAAATCTTAACATTTTTATTTAATTTTCATATATTTGGTACATCAGTTTTTTTTTGGAAATATTGTTTAATAATACAATTAAAACCACAACCTTTGAACTTTGACATATAAATATTCGATGTGTCAAATATTAATAAATGTCAAATTGTAATTTGTTAATAGAAAATTCGTTCATGAGACGTAATACATTTATTTTAACATGAAATCTTAACATTTTTATTTAATTTTCATATAATTTGGTGCATGAGTTTATTTTTTTTGCAAATATTGTTCAATAATGCAATTAAAACCACAACCTTTGAACTTTGCCATATAATCATTCCATGTGTCAAATATTAATGAATGTCAGATTGTAATTTTGTCCGTGAGATGGCAGATGGTGTCCGGTGTCAAAGACCCGCTCTTTATTAGCTATGATCTCAGCAGCATTCTTGCAAATTCCACAACTCTTGACTTTATTATAATATATGAGTCGAGGAAAAGCGATAAAAACGACGACTTGGCGATGTAGGAAAATAATAAATTTCAATAAATTCTCTAGAAAACTATAAGGAAAAAGACAAAATCGATGATTCTACCACTTACATAATTTAATACAATTACAGAATATATTTGCATTGAAGATAAAATAAGATAATTACAATTATTTTCAATGTTTTTTTGTTATACAACAAATTTATTATTATTGATAATTCTTACATTAGATAATATTATGAATATTTAAAATAAACTTATCATTTCTATAGAAAATTTATAACGCTAAAACTATTCAGGATGAAAATAAATATTGCACTTTGCACTAAGTTAAGTATAAAAAAACTACGTTTTCCTTACACAATAAGCTTCGATTAATCTTATTCTCATGATTTCATTACGAAACTGTTTATATAACGCAATTCACTAACATTGATTGATTCAATATTTATACTTTTGATTACAAAACTTAAAGGAAATCCAAGTTTTCTCTAAATATAGATTGTTGTAATAGTTATGTGAGTGTGGACATGCACAGTGTGTCTCAATGAAGCAATATATTTTTGTAATATGTATAACGCCCACCAATATTTATAGAATTTTTGTTACGAAGGACGAGGCGGACCATTAATTGCTCGAGAACAACTTGGTAAATAAATTAATGCACATGTTTTCCTTCTTTGCCATCATTACTCTTTTACGTTTATAAATATTGAGTTAAGTTAGCAACTGTTGACGGTCAATCATTTAATAATCTGAATACACGCACTTATATTTATATACATACATAAATTTGTATTTATACGTGTTTTGAAAATATTTTTAACCTTGTTATTATTATATAAATATTTTTCTCTCTCGACCGCGGCGACACTTCATTAAAAATCGTGAAAATTATTTATTCCTGTCTCCAATCCAATGCCAATTTTTTTTTATTTATACCTGGAATATCTTATTTTTTATCATGTTTTAGTTATTTTTTTTTGCATAATTTATAATTTTATACACTTAACATAGTGCAAAGTGCAATATTTATTTTCATCCTGAACATTTTTAAAGTATTAAAAAATTCCTTAAGCGTTAACAATAAATTTGTAATGAAATATTCAAAAATATATTTATAAATTTTCTAGAGAAATGATGATTAATAAGAATTTTATCGAAAGTTTTTAAAGCAGAAAATAATGTAAAAATAAATTTTTCAACAGAAAAATTATGATTAATAATTTTAAATAAGTTTATTTTAAATATTTACAATATTTAATCTTTTAAGCTTTAAATATTTTATATAATTTGTCTTTTTTTTTGATTTATTCATTCACAATCTGCCAGAATTATGACAATGAGTTGTACAGTTTTTTGACATAGACAAAAGAAGAAAATAAATAGGCATGTAGCGGATCGATTTCTCATCGGAAATCTTCCTATAAACAAGTATAAATTTAACTAAAAGAATAATTCAATGACAATAACAACCCAACTAAAAATTGATTTTGACGACACTATGAAAATTGAATAAAAATATTCACTCTAATGGACAATAAAACGAACTTTTAGATAATTTAATATTTTCCTACTGGCGATGTAGTCATTTTTATCGCTCTTCCTCGACTCATGTATTATAATATAGTCAAGAGTTGTGGAATTTGCAAGAATGCTGCTGAGATCATAGCTAATAAAGAGCGGTTCTTTGACACCGGACACCATCTGCCATCTCACGGACAAAATTACAATCTGATATTCATTAATATTTGACACATGGAATAATTATATGTCAAAGTTCAAAGATTGTGGTTTTAATTGTATTATTGAACAACATTTGCATGTGTTGAAGATACAAATAAAATGAAGGCGTTTCAGATACACTGAATTATATTAAAAATAAATAAAAATGTCAAAGATTTCATGAAATTAATTAATAGATGTTAAAACAAATACAAAATCATGTGAATTTCAATTGTTTATTCACAATCTGACATTTCATGGCCGATTTGAATTCCATTCAAACCCCTGTTCTCGAACAACAAAATTTGTATGCAATTATTAATCAAAATCTTCCAAGTATCAAAATATATCAATTGTATCTATATCAATAAACAATTACCAATTAAAACTAAATAATCATAGAGAAGCAGATTTCTATACGTATGTTGAATCTCAAGAAATAAGCAGATTTTCAGTGTTGGGATTTTAACACTGTCGCATTTTTTATTCAAACCAGTTTTGCCACACGTACGTAGTAAATAAACTCAACATAATCATTTATTTTTATATTATTTACAAAAATGAAAGAAATATTTGTAATTAATAAAAACATTATTTATTTTTATTGATTTATTAGTAATAATTAAGTATTTGATTTAAAGTATAAAGGCATCAAATAAATCGAAATAACGTAAGTTAATTGAATACATGTGTGTGTGTATAAATTTTCAATTAAGTGAATTGTTTGTATCATTTTGTATCAGATGTTTAGTTGTGGACCGCAATTGAAATTGCGTTTAAACGATACGCGTTTAAATTGAAATTTCGACAATTTTGCGGCGATTACATCAATACAATTACGTGCGGGTTTCATACCAAAAGCGAATGCATTATTATTATTTTCACCATAATCAAATACGAATCTCACATCAATTTCCACTGTATGCTACATGTAATTGTGTTTTTTTTGTGTTGCTGTTATATCCACACATCAACACTTAAATTAAATAATTAACAATAATTACTGTGAATGTATTGTACTTTTTTATATAACAAAAAGTAATTTTCTTAATGATTAACAAGGAAATTAACTTTACTGATCTTTTTCAAACATTTAATTAACTGTTATTTGCATATTCAAGTTTTTTATGCTTTATCGAGGGCAACTAATAGCTGAATGGCAATTACTTAGGCCCATCATAACTTATGCGGCACCCGTCTGGTGCACAAAAATAGCGCTGAATCGCGAAAGAGACACTAGAATCACCGACCTAGTGCTAGAAGCTGGAATAGTCCCCATCGATCAGTACATCATTGAAGCCTCCGAAAAGTTTTACAGTTCGCAATTAAATAATAATAGACTGTGTTCAGAAATCACAAATGTGAGAGCTCACAATACTCCCCTACACCTAAAACATAAACTCCCATACCAAAACCTCTCTCTCTTCCACATGTAAATACTCTCCACACCCTCTCCCATCCAACACCATCACTCCTACATAAACAATTGATAAGGCCCTAGAGGTCTAATATATTTTTAATGCATTTTAGAAAAATAAAGGGTTTTCCCACCAAATTTCTTCTAATATAGAAATAGTTGTATATATGTACTAACAACCATATTTAAAATAAAGGGGTTTTCCCACGCAAATTTTCCCTCTAATATAGAAATATTTGTATATATGTACTAACAACCATAGTTTAAAATTTTTTAATCTTAAGTATCCTAAACACTCCAAATGTAAATAATTGCTTCGGCAATTATCTCCATAATATTGTTAAAAGTGTAAGAAATATAAACCGATGCAAACCCAAAACAACTATGTTGAAAGATTTGTAATAAGATAAATGCTTGTACCCTTGCAAATTTGTAAAAGGGTCAATAATTATGTTTGTAAATAAAGTTATTTTTGAATTGAATTTTGAATTGCCCTACCCACGATTTTGTGGGCGCCGGTTCGAATCCTGGTCAAGCCAGGTCCTTTGTGAGCCATCTTGGTGCTTGCAACAATAGGGCCGTCATTTATCACAGATGGACAGTCAAATGAGCCAAGTCGATGGACAATGACAGTGAACATTGAGTAAATTTAAGATCGCGGTTGACATTATGTAGGTAATCTTTCCCGGTGGATAGTTACCATTTTGATACCATTAATAATTACTTAAATCTATATACTAAATCTACTGGTTTGCAACGCTTCAGCCTGTTTGTGGTTTCACTGTTGTCGAGTAGGCCAATAGCCAGAACATTAGTATGTGATTCCAGTCTATCTTGGTATCTACTACTAAATGTTGTTATTGTATCCTCGACCATAGCTATATGAAGATCTTCGTGTATTTGTTTATTCCTGACGAAACATGAAGCACTAATAATATTTCTTTAGCATTTTGATTGGAACCTTTGTATATGTTCGATTTACTGGCCGCACCCCACAATTAGATAACATACGTCCATACTGGTTTCAGTATTACTTTGTATATAAGTAATTTATTTTCCACTAATAATTCCGACCTTTTCCCTAGAAGCTAGTCGAGTTTTCTAAATTTTATTTCTAATTGCTTCCTTTAAGCCTGAATGTGATCTTTCCAGGTCAGTCTTCTATCTAGATCAGCGGTCGGGGAACCGGGGTAAATTACCCAAAATGGGGTAAAAATGAATTTTTTTTTGGGTAATAGGGAAATTTTTCTAATTTCATCTTACGAAACTCAGCGAGCGGTTCTCTGACTACTTTTCAGATCTTGATGTACAAACTGTGAATTGGGTTGTAGATCCTTTTAAATGTGAAATTACTAACATACCAGAAGAACCTCCAGGTTTGGCAGAGGCAATTCTTGAACTTCGATCCAATACTGAAGCACGTATTCAATTTGAGACCAAAGCAAATCTGTCGTCTTTTTGGTTGTCAAATGCTGCAAGGGCTTTCAACATTGCACATGAGGAGGCGGTAAAAAATTGTTTCCATTTGCAACAACCTACCTTTGTGAACAAGGCTTTTCTACTTTAATGAACATAAAAACGTAAAACAGAAATCGATTAAACGCCGAAGACTGTATTCAAATTGCTCTTACATCAAAAAGTCCCAATTTTAAAGTAATTATTGGGGTATTTTGGGGTAATGGTTAATAAAGATTGCTGTGTCATCAGCGAATGTTGCAATCTTAGTATTGTTAGTTTTAGGAATATTTGCCGCGTATATAAGGTAAAGCAATGGTCCTAAACTACTTCCCTGCGGCACCCCTGATTCTATTGGGTGTAAATCGGTGTATTGTGATATGTCTAAAAGGGCAGCCGAGCAGTATCTTTTACTTTCCAGGTCTTGGTAGATGGTATTTACTATTCTGTTTACTTGCTCTATTGTCCTGTATTTGCAACGAAACCCAAACTGATGGTCTGGTATCAGCTTATTTGACGCTATAATAGGTTTTCGAAAACTTTTGATAATATCGGTAGAAGACTTATTGGTCTGTACTACTTGATTTCTTCGGCAGGTTTTCCTGGTTTAGCTCCGCGTTTTGATTAATATGTAGTTATAATTTCAAATTAACTTTTTTCATTGATTAATATCATAATTAGCACATTTTAACGTGAATTTGTAGAAATTAGGATAATTTTAATGGTGTAATATCATATTATTAATAACTAAACATGCGTTTTAGATGATAATGAGTAAGATTTCATGACAATTAGCAGCATTGGCAGTATTGATTTGATACACCGAGTTGCGCATATTGTTGGATGCATTAATAATATCCCAATTCGAGATGCAATCAATGCTCTGCGGATTTCAATAATATTATGACGTTCGCAAAATCCCTCATGGAATCAGAACAGCTTTTGATTTAACCCAAATACTCGACCATGCAAAGCTAATTCCGCGAAGAAGAACGATGAAATTACCTTTGGAATTGGATATCCGCGATAGCGTTCCAAAAAAAAAACTTTATTGATTTCCATAGCAACGAAAATTTAAAGCCGGAGGTTAGAGTTCGCCGTTGTTTTGGGATTAAAAACAAAAACATATTTCAATGGAAGAATGCAAACATTGTATACTATACTTGTTGCTTTTTCTCTTTCCTCGTGTAATTAAAAGGAGGCTGTGGGAATAGCACAAATTGGCCCAACTTTTCATTTATATCATGCATACTCGGCTTTTTTTTTGTTTTTTTAGGAGCTGTAATGTATATAAATTTAAATTTAAAAAAAGACATGAATTTGAAGCACGTAACCGATACGATCGGACAAAAATAAAATTGGAACATCGGTTTTCCAATTGCAATTGTTTCGAACCCCTTTGAAGTCGAACACGTGCCAATTTCGAACCCTTTTCATTACCTCCTGTTTCTGTCATTTGCGCTAATCAAAAAGGCGCAACTGAAAAACGTAATCATTCGATGCGTATATTGTAATTGAATTTCGTGTCTCTGCGATCGATTTTTTTTTTTTTGGTGAAGTAGGTTTTCATTGATCAGTTCGTTGCAGAATCGCTGCAAATCCATTGATTGTCCTCAATTCGGATAAACATTTATGATAATGCAGTCGAGTTCAATTTGTTGAAAGCCTTGTTAATCCTTTTAGTGGTATTTTACAATCGACAACTTTGATGCTCATTCAATTCCGTATACAATTTATTTGTGAATAACATCATCATTTCATTTATATGTATCATTAGTTCATATTAACGTAAATGCAGACATTCTAAAGTAGTAAATATGAAATGGAAAGTTGAAAAAACAATGAACCTAAGTTGTTAAAATTGAACAAAAAATTGTACTTGCTCATTAAGAATTGATATTAATTAGATCAGTTTTGATGATAATTAAAGATTAAATTGTAGCCTTTCCAATGTACCTACTGGAAGTTGTGTATTATTAACTAGTCTTCTGCTATGAGTTGTCAAAATTGAGCAAGAAAATTTGTGTTTGAAAAGTAGCATCTTCCGTTTTATTTAATTACTTGAGAGCCACGTAATGTAATTGTATCATTGACAATGCAAATTAATGACAAAACTATAGACTTTTTAATGAGTTTGCTTTATTTTCCATTATCTAATGCTGTGATTTATTTAATTTAGCAAATTCACGTTTAACCCTTTCACGTTTAACTGCTGTGTAAATGATAGGGCGGATATATCCGCCCGTCCGCAGAGGGTTAAGAAAAAAATGTTCATTAAATATACAAATTAAATAAAAATGAATTAAACTAAATGCAATTACATTTGATTTATGAAGCACGTAAATAAACATCATAAAAATTTGATGCTGAAATACATGAAAAAGTTTTTTGAAAAAAAATATACTGCGATACATTTTTATTTGTTTAATGTGTACGTACAGTACAATATGTTTCATACGGCTTCAATTTTATTTGCGAGTTTGTTGTCATGGTGATAAACCGTATCCCGGGGAGTTCGATAAATAAAAGCACGTAATGAGTTGTTACACACGAAGTTGATATAATAACATAACGGAAAGTTCTGCAAATACCAAAACTGAGCTCGTTGATAAGAATATTGCTCCGTGAATATAATCCGACTACCCTTCGCAGAGGGTGTGAGGGCTGTTGCATAACGACCGAACTAAATAACATCGTTTGTTTCGTAACAATGCAATCTGCTGTCTCTCTCTCTCTCTTTGGGCCCCCGCACAAAACGCCTTGTGTGTTGTTATTCAACGTGCTGCATGTATACGATGAGATAACGTAAAACTGCACGCATTTGCAGCACGACGACGATGATGCAGAAGAAGAAGAAGGGATTACGTAAGAAAGCGCCTTTCTTCGATGAGACTCGATTATTGGGGTCCACGAATCAATTCGGATTTTGCAAGTTTGTTTTGTTTGATAGCATCCTAGTGTTTTCACATAATACGGTTAAATAATGAGTTCACGTGTGCGCTTACGTAAGTCGCGATTGGAGAACGGTTTGCAAACTCGAGATTTTACCTCATTAAATTTAATGTCTTGCATCGAAAATGATAGAAATTTGATTCAATAATGGATGCATCAAATTCAATGATCATTAGATTCGTTATGTAATTCGATAAGAAACTGCTATTAATATATACGAAGAATTTAATTTCATCGTTCATTTATATAATGACTTTTATAATTAAACTTTTAAAATTAAATATTTGATAGGAAACGTCAAAATCAATCATATTCTCATTAAATACAAGAAAATGACAGATGACAAATATTTGACGGTAAACGTCAAAATCAATTATTTTTTAATGTCAAATATTATGAAATATTCATTGAAATCAATACACATTAGCTTTGATAAGTAATTCGATAAAAAATCAGCTTATAATCTCATCAATATGACAGATGACAAATATTTGACAGAAACGTCAAAATCGAAATCAATTAGTGTTAATTATTATTTTAAAAATAGTTTGTTTTTTTATGAAATTACTACTGAAGTTTCTCATTAAAAGCAGCAATACTACAGATGACAAATATTTAACAGAAAACCTCAAAGTTAAAAGGAACTAGTTATAACTAATATGAAATAAGATTCTCAATATGACATCAATATGACAAATGACAAATATTTGACAGAAACGTCAAAGTCAAAATCAATTAGTTTTAATTATTATGAAATATAGCTATTTTATGAAATTACCACATAAGATTCTTATTAAATCCATCAATATGACAGATGACAAATATTTGACAGAAACTTTGAAAGTTAAAATGAACGAGTTTTAATTATTACAAACTATAGATTTTTATATGACAGATGACAAATATTTGACAGAAACTTTGAAAGTTAAAATGAACAAGTTTTAGTTATTACGAACTATAGATTTTTACTTAAGATTTTCATTAAATCTATCAATATGACAAATATTTGACAGAAACGTCAAAGTCAAAATCAATTAGCTTTAGTTATTACGAACTATAGCTTTTTATGAAATTAACACTAAAAATTCTCATTAAATATATCAATATGACAGATGACAAATATTTGACAGAAAATTTGTAAGTTAAAATGAACGAATTTTAATTATTACGAACTATAGATTTTTATGAAATTATCACTTAAGATTCTCATTAAATCTATAAATATGACAACTGATAAATATTTGACAGAAACGTCAAAATCAATTAGTTTTAATTATTACGAAATATAGCTTTCTTATGAAATTACCACTTAAGATTCTCATTAAATTCATCAATATGACAGATGAAAAATATTTGACAGAAGCGTCAAAGTCTAAATCTATTAGTTTTAATTATTACGAAATATAGCCTTTTATGAAATCACCACATAAGATTCTCATTAAATCAATATGACAACTGATAAATATTTGACAGAAACGTCAAAATCAATTAGTTTTAATTATTACGAAATATAGCTTTCTTATGAAATCACCACTTAAGATTCTCATTAAATCCATCAATATGACAGATGAAAAATATTTGACAGAAACGTCAAAGTCAACATCAATTCGTTTTAATTATTAAGAAATATAGTTTTTTTTTATGGAATTACAACCTAATATTATTATTTAATCCATGAATATGACAGATGATAAATATTTGACAGAAACGTCAAAGTCAAAATCAATTAATTTTAATCATTAAAAAATATGGCCTTTTTTTATGAAATAACCACATAAAATTCTCATTAAAACCATCAATATGACAGATGACAAATATTTGACAGAAACGTCAAAGTTAAAATCAATTAGTTTTAATTATTTCGAAATATAGTTTTTTTTTATGATATTATCACTACAGTTTCTCATTATATCCATGAATATGATAGATGACAAATATTTAACACAAAATCTCAAACTTAAAACGAACTTGTCATAAATGATAAATATTTCTCAGAAACGTCAAAGTAAAAATGTGATTACAAATCTAATAAAAAAAATACACAAAAATTGATGTACCAAATGAGTTTGACCAATATTTGACCTGTGTGAATTGATCTATTCAAATTGATTATTCACCTATCGTGGTCATAGTTTAGTCCTAGCAAACAGTCGTTGAGTTAATCAATGATGACACGACCCATCGAACGTTTTAGCTTCATTATCATGTGTATCGCCAATTATAGAGACAACCTTCGAATGCGTTTGAATAAGGTCTTCGATGCAGTAAATATTAGAAGCATTATGTCGCTCATTAATATTAATAGTGAAACTATTATGATTGGTGTGACGCGACGACAAAAGACGATTCGGTTTTCAATTTGAAATTTGCGAAATTGTTCGCCCGTGGGAAACCGGCATTTCGGATAATTACAGTGATTACAGACACACACATGATATATATATTCTCGTAGGCCAACCAATTACAAATTTTAATTTCAGCCTTTGAATATATTTCAATTTCGAACGCAATTTCGCGCTTTAATTATTCACGGCCTCAAGGACACTTCGCTCGTTTAGCGAACTTCCAATACCTAAGTACTCCTCGTGTCGTACAGAGGAGAGTTCTTTGTTGTTTGTTTCCAGAAGTTGAATGTTGTTATTGTGTTTTCTTAATCAACCGCAAAACTCGTTAACTTCATTTTATACTTTCCAAACGTAATCTTCTCTACCAAATTTCTATAATTAAACACACCTCAACGACGTACTTAAAAGGATAAAACATTTGTACTAAATTTCTATAATTAATACACTTTATATAATGCTTTTCATAAAGTAAATTCTGTATCAAATTTCTATAATTAACACAATTTCAAAATAATTGTCTTTTTCCAAAATATATTTTGTATTTTTAATTAACTCACTTCAACGATACAAATGAAATTTGTTTGTTATTCATTAAAAACAAAATAAATATCACAGTTACCTAATTGTAAATAAAATTTAATTACTTTATTGTATACTTTCAAAAGAAATTTCATTGTCATTAATTAAAAATAAATATTTGCTTCATTTTAATTGCAAATAAATATTAATTTATTCGTACTTCATTTTATATAATTAAACACAATTAAACAATGCAAATAAATAAACAGACATTTTGTTGTTATTAAATAAAAAAACAAATATAATTTTCATTTCAATTGATTTTTTGTAATTATTACTTAAAAATTTCCAAACATATTTTTTATATAATAATTTCTATAATTAAAAGCATCTGAATAACATTAATGTAAGTGATAAAAAAAGGTTCTCATTAATTTAAAAATTATATCAGATATGTAAAAAATGTTTATAATTAAATTTGTAAAACTGCGCCGTGTAATGGAGGAAATAAGCAAAGTATATATAATTAGATGAGTTAATTAAGATGTTTGTCCATTTAATTATGAACTTGTTTTCTGCTGCACTCGCTTTAAAGTGAAAGAAGTCTTCTTGTAGTAATGGAAACAGTCGCCTCGGGGTAGACGGAATAAGAGAGGCACATCCTGCTACATGTGATGATGTTGCTCCACCGGAGGAATCGACCCTCGAGGGAATTTCGTTCGTTACGCAACGCAACAGAACTGAACTAAACATTGCTCACCTCCGCATTTGAATCTGGCGAAAGTCATCAATCAATTAATCGTTTCAAACAGTAACCACTAAAAATGTTTACAACTGTAATAAAGTTTGTTGCATTTGATTTGCACGAAATACATTCAACTTTCACAAAATATTTGTATTTCTGTGATAATGTATATTCAAGAAATGTAATACCATAGTCATTATCATTGCTAATACTATTAGTTTCATAGTCTTACTAAAGGGACGACTAATAGGCGAATGGTTAAGTCGCCCTACCCACGATTCCGTGGGCGCCGTTTCGAATCCTGGTCAAGCCAGACCCTTTGTGAGACCTCTCATCGTTCATCATGAATGGACAGTGAAATGAAAGAGGTTCAGCGTATGGACCTTCAGCCAAGTCGATGGACAATGACAGTGTTAAGGATAGCAGCAGGTACAAAGACAAAGGGTATAGTGGAATCGCATAGCATCAATATAATGAAGTTAACCTATAAGACGGCAGTCAACCAACTAAAAACTATAACCAGAATTGTTCGTTGATATGGTGTTGTATGTATTTGGAAGTCAATAATATTAGTTTCATATACTTACTAATAACTATAACCAAAATTACTATGGTATAACTTTTATCTGGAAGTCATTGATTATAAAAACTTTGAACTGAATTATAGGTTGCTATAGTATTGTATTTATTTGTATAACTTGGATTGTTAAAAACTTTGACTTGAATCATCAGTTGCTATGCAATTGTATTGGTTTGGAAGTCTTGGATTGTTAAAAATTAGGATCAGAATTGTCGGTTGCCATGGTATTGCATTTGTTTGGAAGTCTTGGATTATTAAAACCTATAGCTAAAATTGACCGTTGCTATGGAATAGCTTTTGTCTGGAAGTCATTGATTATAAAAACTTTGTCTTGAATTATAGGTTGATATAGTATTGTATTTGTTTCTATAACTTGGATTGTTAATAACTTTTACTTGAATCATCAGTTGCTATGCTATTGTATTTGTTTGAAAGTCTTGGATTGTTGAAAAAAACTATGATCATAATTAAAATTATGTCCAGAATTTGTCGGTTGTTGTGGTATTACATTTATTTGTTAGTCTTGGATTGTTAAAAGCTATGACCATAATCGTACGTTGCTATGGTATTGCGTTTGTCTGGAAGTCTTTGATTATAAAAACTTTAACTTGAATTATCGGTTGCATTGCTATTATATTTGTTTGAAAGTCTTGGATTGTTGAAAAAATGACCATAATAAAAATTATGTACAGAATTTGTCGTTTTCTATGATATTGTATTTATTTGCAAGTATTGGATTGTTAAAAAACTATTATTTGAATTGTTTATTTCTATAGAATTATATTTGTTTATATATATTGGATTGTTAAAAGCTATGAAAATTATTGTACATTGCTATGGTATTGCGTTTGTCTTGGATTATAAAAACTTTGACTTGAATTTAGAAGTCTTGGATTGTTAAAAGACTATAACCATAATTTGTCGGTTTCTATAGTATTGTATTTGTTTGTATAACTTAGAAGAGGTTGCTATATTTGTAGGATTACTGTGGATGTCTGTAGGATTCTAAGAACTATGGGCAGAATTCGGTGTAGAATTCTGGTCGTAGTAGCATATCCTACATAAGTATGATTGGAATGGATCCGGACGAGGGATTCCGATGCGGAGAGCAAAACCGGATCGGGGCGGCGTTTTGTTTGCCAACTCTCCGGCATATTTTCTCTTTCACCGAAGGAAACCCACTGGGACCAATATTTGATGAGAAATGAAAGGCATCATCGAAAAGAACAAGAAAAAAAACCACCGTATAATCCAATTGGAACGTATCATCGACTACAGTAATTTGTAATTGAAAAACCTAAAAGAAAAATTAAATTACATAACAAACAAAAAATCAAATATTTGCAGATTCAAAAGCTTTATAACTACTTATCATGCAAATGACGTTTAAAAATAAATATTTCAAATAACATGTAAATTCTAATTAATTACTAAGATAATCCTTTTTATTTATATAATTGTACGAGTAACGTTTCACATAACGAGTGACGATGACAGGAGAAGTCCCGGATTGCGCGCCTGCTACATCATTTTTAAAACTTGTGTATATATATTATGTGTATTTTTAATATGTTTTTTTAAATTTTGGAACGGATTAAACTCGTTAAGCGAGGTTCCACTGTACGTTTTACATTCTTGATGATTATTTGTTGATTTCAATTTGCAAATGTCAAAATTAAATATTTCACAGAAAACGTCAATGTCAAAACTAATTGAAGGTTAATGATTTTTGGTTATGAAACAAAGAAAAATTGAATTATTTAATTTAAAAGATAATATGCAAATAAAATTGAAAATAATTTAAAAAAAAAACGATCTAAATTAAATATTTGAAAAAAAAAATGATTTAATAGTGAACGTATCAAATTTAATTTTAATTAAGTTTTTCTAATTAATTAGATAAAAAAAACTAATTGTAATATGTAACAAGATTTTTGATTAAATGTTGAGAACATTGACAAATGACACTTTAAATTAAATATTTGACATAAAACGTCAATGTTAAAATTAATAACTTTTATAGATTAATCATTAAGAAATATGAATTTAATTGTTATGTATAACCGTTATTGTTTATATTTCGTACATGTGTATGTATGTAAGTCATTAACACTTAGTACCAATACCACATAGGAAGATCCCATAACTAAAAATTATGTAACGACTATTCTTAATCGCTATTGTTAATCACCATGTTGTGCGCAAATTCACTTAATGATTAGGGGAAGTTAGGTACTATAGAATAGAATATTTATGTAATACAAAGTTAGTCCTACATAGTTTTAGTCTTAGAGGAGTCCCCTCAGTCATAGTTAGACTCATAAAAAACCTAGTAACAATCCTAGCAAGTGGAATCTAGACATAGAAGTTTTTAATAAACTGATGTGAATAATAAAGTGTTTATTATCATAAAAACTACAACTTCACCTCTTGCATTCCTTAAAAACTCCACTAGGACTCCACAACGACATAACTACGAGCTATTCCAAAAATAAAACTAAATTAAACCATTGGTCTTTCTGCCCCAAAGTTATTGATTTTTCTGTTTTTTCAAGATGTAATTAATTAGAAATATTGAGTGGAAGTGCCACAATTGAGCAAGAAATTAAATGTTTGTGAATCAGTCAGAACTGTAACAATTTTCAACATCTTAAAAGTGAAAAGTTATACATTTTATGTAGATTATGTTGCAATTTAAATATTAATTGTATGCAAATAAGAACTGAAGTTATAATCAAACAAAATATATACACTTTTTTGGGACCGAAATTACTAAAAGTCTAAAATTAAGTATGTAAATCTATATGTATATTGCAATGATAACATGCAGTTAAACATTTGATTAAATTCGGTGTATGCAGGTCATTAACAATGTTTTCGTGTTGGCAATAAAATTAATGGATTCAAGTATAATCCTGGCGTTAGGCTGTGCACAGTTTGGCTGCGATTCAACTAAATCAAGTTCATGCTCAATAGACCAAGAGAAATACTGTAAATAATCCTAGATTTAAATCATGCTACCTAATTAAAGCAGTTTACTATATAAATTAAAAAAACAAAACACAAAATTACGAGTTTGTAATTAAACGCAAGAGATGATAAATCATTCGATTTCCTGTAATTATAAATTGGGAAAAAAAATATAGATGTTTCAGCACAAATAATTGTAAAACAACAACTTAATTATTTCGAATAAATTAATAGAAACAAATTTAATTATCAGCAATTATTTTATTTTTAATTGCAAAAATAGGAAAAAAATACATTAAAAATCATTATAATTCATGAATTCTGCATTAATTTATTTAGTCGTTAAAAAATTATTCGATATTAAAAAAAATGGAAAAAAATCGTAACACTGTGGATTGATTTGATCATTAAAGATGTTTTTATTTTGATGTATGTTTAGTAGCACATTCACAGAGATTATTTGGATTTTCATTGCTTCGTAAAACTTTATTAACGGATAAAATACGTCTATGATTTCAATGTGATTCATCGAGTTTCAACAAATCCGTAGCTGTAAAACAAAATTGTTAGTTTAGTTTTTTTTTTAATAAACTCGTTAAATTTTTCAATATTTACTAAAATAATTTATAATTAATTAGTTTTGTTTTTTCAATAATCGGTAAGTTTTCTTTCAATTTTAGATACAATTGAGAAAAAAGATATCTTAATTCATATATGTATACATTTTTAAAAGTAGATCAAGTTTGTTTGTAAGTTGTTAAAAAATAAGTTTATAGTTTAAATAGTTGGCTTAGCATACATTATATCTAACACTACAAGAAATGCTCAAATAACACGGTGTTTTAGTTACACAGTTACTTGAATAACACGGCAAAAAAATGTGCAAACCATCGTATAACACGATTTTTTTAGCATACATTTTTAACCGGTGACAATCGCAAGCCCGACAAACGAAATACCGTCAATCAAATTCCCGACGTTCGAAAACCCGACCTTTGAAATGCCGACTGTATCGAAATCCCGACAACCATAATCCCGATAATATCTAAATCCCTACTATATTAAAACCCCGACAACCATAATCACGACTGTATCAGAATCTAGACAACCATAATCCCGACTATACCAAAATCCTGACTATATTAAAATCCCGACTATCATAATCCCGACTATATTAAAACCCGGACAACCATAATCACGACTGTATCAGAATCTCGACAACCATAATCCCGACTATATCAAAATCCTGACTATATTAAAATCCCGACTGTATCAAAATCGGGATTATGGTTGTCGAGATTTTGATATAGTCGGGATTTCGATACAGTCGGGATTTCAATAGATGGTCTTTCGGTTGTCGTGCTTGCGATATAAACCGATTTTTAACAATTCCTATTCCCATTATATTTCGCTATTGAGGAAAATATTGTACTATTCATTTACAAAAGGCTCTGAAGTATCAAATAACACAATTTTGTAATAGCACAAAATAATTAAACGTGTTATATGAAGTATTTTCTTTCAATTTATAGTTATAAAATCACTTAATCAATGTCTATATTAGAGACCGCCACAATCAAAGAATTATCAGACTTACGTAATTGTATTATTTGACCACAGATTGTAATTATCGTTTCAGATCTACTACCTTATTCAATGTTATAATTGTTAAATTGATGGATTATAATTAACAAATAAATCCTGATCAAAATTCACATTAAATTTAATACGTCAATAAACCACTTTCTTATGCGCACATAAAATTAATTATCGACCATAGATTTCATTTTAAATGCATGACCAACTTCAATATGTTTATGTCATAATAAACAAAAGAATAAAATTTACATTGCTAATCATATACTTATATGCAAATACGAATCACACCAGTTTTGGAGATATTTCACTCAACTTTCTGGTCAAATACAGTGGAATCTAGTGTTGTGTCTTTTAACGAACTCGAGACATTCACGGCGTCTCTTAGTTGCATTATTATATAAACATATACATCAGCATAAAGGAATCTCTACCGTGATTCCAGTTCGATAAACAAAGTGGACTAAACGTAAACATTCCCATCGATACCCCTATAACTTAACTCCGAATTCAAGTCCTTATTATAAACACATAATGATCATTACACGTACAATCGTAATCGAACATCTTTTTCATATAAACAAATGCTTAGGATTTTGTCCCAGTCTTATAATAAATTAAACCACCAAAGCCGAATCCCGTGGGAACGCTTAATCATCAATATATAAAGGGTGTCCCAAAATTAACGCAAGAATAGAAAACACAGTTTTTAGTGTTCAGGTTGTGATTTTTTTTATTGAATCATAAAATACATAGGATAGAGTGTAAAAGTGTAGTTATCATGTCGCGATATCGAGTAACAGTCACTGCTTGACCAGTCTCATTTAAAAAAAAAAGTATGATCCAATGATGCCTCCAGCCCAAAATCCGCCCCAAACAGTGACACGCTGTGGATGCATCTGTTTTTCGACAATCATATGTGGGTTCTCCGGACCCCAAATGCGGCAATTTTGGCAATTAACAAAGCCATCGAGGTGAAAATGTGCTTCATCGCTTTGGATGATTTTGCTCGAAAAATCAGCATCCACTTTTCGATGCTCAATATCCATTCAACGCCCCATTTTTACTAACCCTAACCTCTCAGCTGTCAAATTGTTTATTTTTTTGGGGTTGCCAACACTTTACTGCACAAATGATAGCAAATGCGACTAAGAGACGCTATAATAGCTAAAATTGATCCAAAAGATGGATATTAAAGCTTGAGGAATGTTGTTACTGCAGTGTTATCCATTTGGCATTAAATCACGTTCAAAAAGGATAACTCTCTCGGTTATTGCTGTTGTGTCATCGTTTTAGCCTATACTTCACGTTCAAAAATGACACATTACTTCACTATTTATAGTATTTACACTTTATTACATAAATAAGATTATAAGATTTGGCGTTAACTTAATAGAAACAAAAGAATATGTGCGATGGCCGAGAATCGAACTCGGATCAACTGCTTGGAAGGCAACTATGCTGACCATTACACCACCAACGCCCTTGTAAAACTCTTTGAGGTTATTGCAAATTTGCTAATTTGTTTATAATTAATAATTAATAAAAAAAATATTCATAATTTTACTCTTTCCTATCCGAATATCGCTTTTTAAATGTTTATTTATTATTTAAACTCTCAAACTTATCACTTGTGCAAGATGCCCCAAATACGGCAATTTTGACGATTAACAAAGCCATCAAGGTGAAAATGTGCTTCATCGCTTAAGATGATTTTGCTCGAAAAATCAGCATCCACTTGTTGATGCTCAATAATCCATTCAACTAACAATCCCATTTTTACTAACCCTAACCTTTCAGCTGTCAAATTGTTTATTTTTGCCAACACTTTACTGCACAACTGGCAGCAAATTCAAATCTTGCGTTAATTTTGGGACACCCTTTACAAAGCCCTATTCCCAATCACAACTCCCACCCCGTATTAATAAGAATTAACTTTATAAGTAGAATAAGTATTTAGAATTAGTCTCAGAAAAACCTTCAAACCTCATTTAAATACGTGAAACGTAAGTTTATTAAGTGAAATACAAAGTATTAAAAGGAAGAATGATTTTACAAAAAATGAAAATAAATATAAAAAATAATAATATTACAATGTAAATTTCAAGGTAATTTGATTCGATTCTTGTATATATTCTCAAGCTTTTTGGTCATTAGATTGTGTTCATGACCCTTAACATTTCCTCAAAACAAGAAACGCAATCTTTTAAAATATCTACATTGTCTTGGAAAGGACCCTAAGAGTACCAATTATTATAATAAACTTGTTTAAAACCAATTGAATTATGTAATTCCTAAAACTGAGACTCCACAACGACAACACCAGACAATATTCCACTGTGTCCAGAATTCCATCCCTGGGATACGACATTAACTTAACGAATATTTCGCTTAACGAGTAAAATGAATTGTAAGAATGACTCGCTTAACGAGCGACGTTTCGCAGAAGTCCCGGATTACGCAATTGATACATCAATTTTAAAACTTGTGTACATATATTGTGTGTATTTTTGAATATGTTTCGCTATACGAGTAAATGTCCGGAAATTTTTCAACTGTATTTCATAATATTATCAACAAAAAAATCATGATTAATTTCAATGTTGATTGATGATGATTCAATTTACAAAACAAATTTAACGGTAATAGGAAACATTTAATAAAGAATTAAGAACGAAGAAGATTAAAGGAAGTTGTTTCTCTTTATATTTGTTTTAAGCAATTTCCTAAGTAATTATACATAGGAAAACGAAGACAGAATTGAATTTACTAAAGCAATTTGCGACTTCCAGCGACAATTTCCTCCTCATTAAACCGAGAGAGGAAAAAAAAAGAGACTCAAGAGTGTTTGTCTCAGAACAAAAACGAGAATAGTTATTTCTTTATACTATTCGTTTAATAACGTAATTTATTGTACTCAATCTGGATGAGACCGACGTTGCGTGAATTAAATTTAGATATAAATCTGTTGGAGATTTGTATCGTTTCGTAGCAAATGGAATCGCGGTGTAGACAAGCTTTTTGTTCCTCGTACAATCTCCACTTAATTAAAAGCACAGACTGAAGCGGAATGAAATTTAACAAATGTATAAATTCTGTGACTCGACAATTTCTATCACATTAAACTCTTTAAATTACATGAAATGTAATGTTTTATATAAGCTTTTGTCTATATATTACAGATTATGAAAACTATTGAAAAACCTGATTGTAAAATGAAATCTACTTTTTACTGTACAATATTAATTATCAAGTATATACAAACATGTTATAAAGATTCAGTTATAATTAAGTATACTAAAAGGTATAGATCATCCATCCAAATCCTCTTAGAAATGTTGCTTAACTTTTGTAAGAAGATAAAAATAAAGCAGTTGACATTTGACAAGTGTCATTTTACTTTTTTCAATAGTTAAGCAATGAGTGAGAAGGATTAAATTTAATTGGAAAACCGAAACTTATTAAATCAATTTAATAATACAGTGGAATTTCTCTAATGATGTTTATTTAGAGATAATCCCTTTCTACTTTCGTCTTATTTTCAAATCCATCATTCTGGTAAGATTTTGACAGTTTATAGTTGATATATTTGACAGTTGACGTTTTACTAATTATGTTTAACAGTTAACATTTTACAGTTATTGTTTGACGTTTGACAGTTGACGTTTTGCAATTGTTGTTTTATAATTGATATTTTATGATTCATGTTTTATAACAGATGTTTGACAGTTTCGTTTGACTGTTTTCAATAGTTAAGCAATGAGTGACAAGGATTAAATGTAATTGGAAAACCGAAACTTATTAAATCAATTTAATGATCCAGTGGAATTTCACTAATAATGTTTATCTAGAGATGTACCCAATTTATTTTCTTTTATTTTTATACAGTACTCTTGTAGGATTCTGACAATTGATATTTGACATATATGACAGTTGACGTTTTACAGTTGATATTTGACAATTGACATTTTATAATGTATGTATTGTAATATATATTTTACATCTGATTATTTAAAATTGATGTTTTACAATTGATATTCGACAGTTGATGTTTGAGAAGTGACGTTTGCCCGTTTTTCAAAGTTAAGCAATAAATTAAAAGGATTAAATTTAAATGGAAAACGGAAACTCATCAAATGGAGTAAAGTAAAATTAGCAAAACAAAAAACATTGAAACAATTTGAAATTTAGAAAGTATTAAAAGGAAGAATGATTTTACAAAAAAAAATGAAAATAAATGTAAAAAAAAATAACATTACAATGTAAATTTCAAGGTTATTTCACTCGATTCTTGAATATTCTCAAGCTTTTTGGTCATTAGATTGTGTTCATGACCCTTAACATTTCCTCAAAACAATTTGCTTACAAACTATTACATACAAGACTTTCCAATAAAGTACAAAAATCAAAGATCAAGATGAAATCGTAACAATTATGAATACTCGTATAAATTGTATTATAAAAAAAGGTCATTGCATTGTGATGGCGTTGGTCGCGAATCGCAATTAGATCGCGTTCACGTGCATTCCGTATGCAAATTAATGTCCATTTTTCTTCGGTGCGAATTAAAAAAAATGGACTTCTGCGGAACTGGGGAGAAAAATATTAATGTCGGATAAAGGGAGTGTAAAAAATGTGTATAAAGAAAACGTGGATTACGGTTGAAAGAAGTAATGATTTATGTAGGAAAGCCGGGAATAAATTAATCAAGAGCATGAGAAACAGAACGAAAATATGCTTAACATCAATTACTCCAACGTTATGTGAGCAACAAAGTAAAGAAATATTCGCGTGCTTCGCTAATTATACGATCAATTTTAGTTTATCTATAAGATTCGTTTATTTCTCAGTCATTAAACGACATTACGTAACAATTTTTTATATAAAAATTGACACTTTGAAATGAAATTAATTAATTACTATTGATATAAGATATTTTATATGAAAAGATGCGAAATTTTTAAATTTAATTAGTTAGATAAAGTATGAAAGCACTGAAATATTTCATTCCAATGTTCAAATATGACAAACAGTTCATGAAATTTCTAACAAAATCTTGTTTTATTATTTAAATAATGAGAAGAATCGCTAAATCTTGTTTATTAATTACTATTGCTAAGATTTTTATATAAAAAAAAATGCGAAATTTAAAAAAATTATTAATTAGATAAAGTATGAAAAACACTGAAATACTTCATTCCAATGCTTGACATTGACAGCTTATTACAGAAAAGTGGTAAATATCACAAATCTTCTACTAATCTCATTGGAAAGGCAGAAGTTTTGTCTTTAATCTGAATATTTGATGGTCTAATTGGCGTGAGTGGTCATTGAAAAATCCTAAAAAACGTGAAGGCTTGAAAACTATAAAAAATCACTCATTAATCGAGATTTCGTAATAATTGTTATATAAAAAGGTACATGATTGAAGTCACTTTCTTATAATTGTTAAAAACTGTATTTTTTTATAATTATTTAGTTAATCTGTAAAATAAAGAAAAATTATGAGATTTTTTTAAATATAAAAATAATCTTATGAAATTTTCAACTAAAATAACGGTTTTTCTTTAAATAATTAGATGAATCGCTAAATAGAATTTGTTAATTACTATTGCTAAGATTTGTATGTGAAAAGATGAAAAATTTGAAAACTTTAATTAGTTGGATAAAGTATTAAAATCCTGAAGTATTTTATTCCAAAGCTCAAATTTGACAGCTTATTACAGAAAAAAGGGAAATGTCACAAATCTTGTAGTAGTCTCATTGGAAAAGCCACAGTTTTGTCTTTAAATAGAATATTTGATGATGTAATTAGCATGAGTGGTTATTGAAAAATTTACAAAAACGTAAAGGCTTGAAAAAGGTTAAAAATTGCCTGAACTTAGTCATTAATGAATGTTACATAACTATTCTTATATCAAAAGATGACTAGTGGAAGATCCTTTATTAAGTAATCATAAAATATATAAGCAGTATAATCATTTCCGAATAATAAAAAAAAATTTACTGATATTAAAAAAAAAACTTAAAAATTTGTAAAATAATTGTAAAAATCGCTAAATCTCAATGCGTTCGTTAATTTTCAAGTAATTTCAGTTGAGAAATACAAAATACTAATTGATTTTGACTCTTATGTGATAAATCAATATTGTTTATTTGCCACGCCATCTATTGGTTCGTTCTAGAAGCTTTTCAATTATTTCCTTATTTATCGTCTATCTGTAACTAATGTATGTTTATATGTAATAAATGTGTGTCTTGAATGTAATTATTCTATTTGAAACTATATACATTGAGATTGAGTTAGCTTTAGTTCTGATCAAGTTATGAATTTGTGCAAATGATGTAACTGCATTCGTTCCATAAATGGTAATTCATGATCCCTCTTTTCACAGAGTGTGTGAAGAGATGAGAGAAGATCCGATGCTGAAAACAAAGTACTCTATATGTTAATGACGTCCGACCTTATCATCATGAATATTCCGCACTTGAACTTGTTTTCCAGCCGAGCCAAGTGCCTCCTGCTCCTCCTCCTCCTCTTCCGCATAATTGTTTCGGCCCGGCGCATTGTTGTTATGATTTTCCATGTTGAACATGATAAGCGTGCGATAATCCTGTTCGCATCCGGGCTTTGTGTCCCTCCCTAATTACCCCCCAACTTAACGATCATAATTATGATATACCTTAATAATATAACCGGTAGCTTACGTAATTTATGCATACCAAGAGCGGAGGTACAGAAGAAACTTTCAAAGGACCTTGAGATTTAATGCGGACGGGAATCGTAGTCCTTTCCCTAACTCTGCTCGTATGTAGGTAACAACAACAAGAGTTCACAATTCACATGCTTTCACGAGAAAACGCAACATCGTGCTTTCGATACTGAAGATAAATTGGCGTAATGTCCTGAAAGGATGGCTCCGTAATTGTATCGATATCACTTTGATCCAGTACATTCAATACGAGACATTTCCTAATACAATAAACGAACCGAAACCGCAAACGCAATTTAATACCATGACATCATGGAAATACATTTGAACTGTAATATCAGTATCGAATTTCTCGTAATTCCTAATAATTAAACAAAACTGGTTATTAATCAGAATTACATCAAACGTTACTTAAATTACATAATAATTATATTCAATGTGTTCATTCTATTGACGTTATACTATCAGAACTAGACTTTATATAATTTACCATAATACTAATCAATTAAAGAAACTGTCAATTCATTTGAACTACATCGAATTACGTTGTATCCTAGGTCACTTGACAATGACGTTTAAGTAACGTCATTTTGACAGAACTAGACTTTATCAAATTTCACATAATACCAATCAACTAAAAACAATTGTCAATTCATTTGAACTACATCAAATGACGTTGTTTTCTACGTCTTTTTGACAAAACTAAACTTTCTAGAATTTACCATAATACCAATCAATTAAATAAAACTGCAAATTAACGTGAACTAAATCGAATGACGTTGTTTCCATTTAAAAATGACGTTTAATGTCAACTATTATTTTGACAGAACTAGACTTCATAAATTAATTTGAAATACACCAAATGACGTTGTTTTCTAAGTCAATCACAATTACGTTTAATTAACATATTTTTGATAGAACTGAATATAATTATAATTTACTATAATACCAATCAATTAATGTCGAATGACGTTGTTTCCTAGGCCGTTTAACAATGACGTTTATTTGACATTATTTTGACAGAACTAGACTTTATAGAATTTACCATAATACCAATCAATTAAAGGAAACTGACAATTAATTTGAACTAAATCGAATTACGTTGTTTCCTAAGTCACTCAATTACGTTTAATTAGCATATTTTTGATAGAACTGAACTTTATTTAATTCCAATCAATAAAATAAAACTGCCAATTAATTTCGAATGACGTTGTTTCCTAGGCCGTTTAACAATGACGTTTAATTGACATTATTTTGACAGAACTAGACTTTATAGAATTTACAATAATACCAATCAATTAAAGGAAACTGTCAATTAATTTGAACTACATAGAATAACATTAATAATAATATCATGAATCCTTTTTTAATTGGCATAATTATATTAGAACTAAAATTTCCCATAATAATCAATTTATGGAAACTTCACAGAACTGAACTTTATAGAATTTATCATAATACCAATCAATTAAAGAAAACTGTAAATTAATTTGAACTACATCAAATTACTTTGTTTCTTAGGCAGTTTAACAATGACTAATTGACGTTTTTTGATAGAACTGGACTTAAGAGAATTGACCACAATACGAATCAATTAAAGGAAACTGTCAATTAATTTGAACTACATCGAATAACATTAACAATAATGTCATGAATCCTTTTTAATTGGCATAATTATAATAGAACTAAAATTTCCCATAATAATCAATTTATGGAAACTTGACAAAACTGGACTTTATAAAATTTATCATAATACCAATCAATTAAAGAAAACTGTAAAATGATTTTTTTCCTAAGATACCAATAATAAACGTCATTTTAACTGATAATACATTCTAATTACATGAAATGACATTAACAATGAGGTTACGAATCTTCCTTTAATCGACATAATTGTATTAGAACAAAAATTTATTAAAATAATAAATTTATCAAAACTGAGAACATATTTGAACTACATTAATTAACGTTGTTACATAACAAAAATGTTATGGAGAAATGTTATCCAAACTACATTTTGTCAAATTTCTCATAATAATAATAATCAATTCAACAAAACTGGTAATACATTTGAACTACTTGCTAAATCTAATTAAACCTAATTGAAAATATATTTGAACTATTTTTTGTTACCTAGGTTATATAACAATAACATTATTGAACTTCTTTCTCCTATCGATTACTGTCATTTTTTTGTCGTTTCTGATCTGATCTATAACTGAACTGGACTTTATATGCAATTCAGCGAATAAATAGACTTCGCCATACGTTGTAAATCAAAGAAATGGAATTCATTAAACCGGACGACGTGGAATTATCGCTCATGAATAACAATTATATCCATACATCGGTTAACAGATTTACGAGCGGACAGAACAAAGACTTTAAATGAAAGCACAAAAATAAACGCTGGACTGGGTAATAAAGTTTTCCTGAAAATTATTTGCACCGTGATTTATCCGGCCATACGTTATTAGTGCGCACGTTTGCTATATAGTGTATGATGTGTATACAGTGTATGTAGAGTCTACATTGTAGACCACATATGTAAAATGGCATGTAAAAATATTATCCGAACGGAACGTTAAATAGCGCATCGCCGGAGACGTGAAGGAGGAGCAGAAAGAAGGAACGTTCGAACCGTGTAATTTATGTAACGCTTTTCGCGTACGATTTATATGTTAGCTTTAGAAAACTTTGATATATCCTAGTAACAATGTACTTAATGCGAACTAAATTATTATGAATTATTGCATAAACACGTATAGAGCGGATTTAGTAACAACATCTATAACTTAATTGGAAAAACAAACAAATTAAATTAAAATAAACACCAGAAAATTTAGAGTTTCGTTTGAAGTCAATTGCTTATTCGTTATTACCCATCAAAACTTAAAAAAAGAACACAAGTAAACAATATGTATAGAGACAACTATAAATAGAGGCTATTCCCAACACGATACTTGAGTTACACGGAATCTCGAATAACACGGTCAATATGAGTCCAAGTGGACCACGTAGGGATCTATAGAGTTTATAAAGGGTCTATAGTATTCAAGTGGTTTCAAAGAGCGCAGTATGATAATTGGGTCATTTTGACCTATAGGAAGTACTTATATTTTATTTATTTATTAAACTACTAAAGACGGTCGATGAAGAAAAAAAGGTTGGGAAACAATATGTATAGAGACAATTATAGAGGCTATTCCCAGAAAAAACACGATACTTGAGTTACACGGAGTCTCGAATAACACGGTCAATATGAGTCCAAGTGCACCACTTAAGGATCTATAGAGTTTAGAAAGGGTCAATAGTATTCAAGTGGTTTAAACCGATAACAGCGCTCAGGACAAAAGCGCGCAGTAACAAAAGAGCGCAGTATAATAATTAGGTCATTTTGACCTGTAGGTAGTACTTATATTTCATTTACTTATTAAACTACTAAAGACGGTCGATGTAGAAGAAAGGTTGGGAAACAATATGTATAGAGACAATTATAAATAGAGGCTATTCCCAAAAAAAACACGATACTTGAGTTACACAGAGTCTCGAATAACACGGTCAATATGAGTCCAAGTGGACCACTTAGGGATCTATAGAGTTTAGAAAGGATCTATAGTATTCAAGTGGTTTAAACCGATAACAGCGCTCAGGACAAAAGCGCGCAATATAATAATTGGGTCATTTTGACCTATAGGTAGTACTTATATTTATTAAACTACTAAAGACGGTCGATGTAGAAAAAAAAAGGTTCGATTTACGCCGCTGTGAAATAACGCTTATTAATTGATGATTTTACACTTATATAGAACTTTACCACAATGAAAATATGGGTTCATTTTACGCCGATTCGATTTGCGACCGTTTTTGTAGGAACGGATCCTTGGCGTAAAACGACGTATACCTGTATATAATAAATAAATAGGTCAAACTTACAGTTCAATTCCATGCGTTCTTTGGAAGAAGTAAGTAAACTTTGCACTCTTCTTTCAATTTGTTCCTCCAATCCTGAAAAGAAACATATGTTAATAAATAAGCTTTAACAAATTATACTTTAACGTCACGTTAATAAATGTTAATCACTGTTGATTTTATTAGTAAATGTATAGTAGATTTTCGCAAAATTAATTAAACATTTCTACATCAAACAAAAGTGACAATGAACCGATGATAGAAGAGGATTATAATGGATCTTATCAGCTTAACTAATCACTGTGCAAATGCACAGAGACCCTATTTATTTGTATCTCTTTGTTTTTGTTTACACTACGAATCAAAACAATGCATTCCACACTTCAAAGCACAATATAAATCTATACAATTACTATTATTAACTAAATCCATCTAGACTTAATGAATGCTTAGGTGAAACTCCATAAATACGGTTGTAAAATGTATGGGGGGGAAGAGTTAAATTTAACCATTTACGAGTATGTACATCATCGCAGTCTTGATGAAATTGTGTTTAAACTGTACCTCGTAGCTTCGGTTTATGGCATTCACGTGTTGGCTATCAAAGACACAAGGATTATTGAAGAGTTCCTCCGCTCCTGGATAAAGTCACGAAGTGTGAGCGCACACTCATCATGAATATTTTAATCATAATCGGATTTCAGTCGAAGCTTTAAAACTTCTTTCTTTTGAGCCCAGACATAATAACATACATATATGTATTTACCAAATAAGAAAGTTTCGGGTTTTAATGTTGGGTAAATTATGGTTTTTGGCACATGAAAATTTTGGCAAACTGTACATTATTTCCCCATTCACTTTTATGTATTTATCCGATTGATTTATTAATCTTCTTCTCGAGATTGAATTGACTTTTCAACTGTAAATTTAAATCAATTTGGGTGTATAAATTTCAAAAAGCTAAATTAATATAAAATTAAGTAAAGTCTCATTTAAAAAAAAGCAATTACTTTTTGGAGTTTACATGAAACGAAGTGAATCAAAGCCTATTAAGGTGGAAAGGAACTTTGGTAGGAACACGAAAATAATGAGAATTTGCTGCAAGTGGAAGTCTTGGCTTTATTAACATTAAGGGAGGAAGAGGTGTAACGGCTTCCGGTCCCACGTCTTCAATTAATACAAACGTAATTCTCTTTTGGTATAATTCTTTATGACAGCCTTCACGTTTCGTGACGTGGAGGAAGGATTACGTACATCGTTTTAATCCGTTTCAGATTCTCTGATTTTGACAGGGTCTCATGAATTTTTATTAGCAAATATGCAAATCGGATCAATGCTACTAATCCCACGCATCGGCCTTCGGATAATCCCGAATAAAAAAAACAGAAGTAACAACAAAAACAGTTCAAGCGTGGAATGATCAGAATTGTTTGGAAATCAATCATGAACATTAACTTTTACAGAGTTTTCCGTCTGTTATTATAACACTGAAAACTTTGTGTGTGTGTGTGATTTTCTCATTATTTTTAGATTTATGTGCGTCACGTCAGTTGGAGGCGTTTTTGGCAAGGGATCCGCGATTTTCCGTGTTTTGCGGGAAATAAATCATGCGAAGGCCGTTTTGGCCAACACCTCGATGTCATTTCCAGAGATTCTAGATGTCTATCATTAAGTTAGCTTTAGACTTTTTTCCTCATCCTGAGCAACGTATATAAATAAGTACATTGTTCACGATTTCACAAAATGATTCAACAGTCGCGTTTTGTATTTCATGAAATTCATGAAAACACACTGAAAAATAGCACAATATTTCTTTTTTTTTCAAGAAAACAGCACATTTTTATACTGTAAGTAGGATTTAGTTATGGAAGATCATATTTTTTTGAAGTAATATCAAATTTACATAAAAGTATCTTAATCTAAATTTAATACCTAAAACTTTAAGATGAGTTAATTCAAGACAGAATATAAGAAATATCATTTGTATTTCATGAAAACACCTGAAAAAAATGTGCTATTTTTTCAGGTGTTTTCATTTTCTCATATTTCACAAGAAAACAACATATTTGTCCATACTCTAAGTAGCATTTAGTTATAGAAGATCAAATTGTTGACGTAATATCAAATTTACATGAAAGTGTCATAATAAAAAATTTAATATCTGAAACTTTAAGACCAAAACTTTAATTCAAGGCAGAAATCAATTGCATTGATAGATCATATTTTTGAAGAAATTTTGAATCAAATTTACATCAAAGTATCATAATCTAAATTTAAAATATGAATAAAAAAAAACAATTTAACAAATTAATTAAATTGTAATTAGTTAAAAAATAATCTAAATATTAAAAAATAAAGATTAAATGATGTTAAGACAAAATTAAAGAAATATCAAGTTACTTACAATATTAGTTCTTTAATTGTAGAAAACATCTAACTAATTGACTTTAATTAAAAACGTCTAGTTTTAATTCAAAATTGTAGCGTTGTGTAGTAGTAATACTATAATATTTATGTTGAACATGTTTTTGAAATTATTCTTCTCTTATCGTTTTTCTATGCTCCGAAAACAATAATATTTGTTTAGAGATTCCGAAGTTAGTATGTTCTTTGTTGTTGTCCTTGTTTGTTGATGTTCGGATAAACGTTCGGTTCCGTCACGTGGATTTGCCAAGCTAAACACTTTACGATGTTTGCGCTTCGCTCCGTTTGATCTTAATCCGAAATAGTAGTCACCGTAAGCACCAGAGCATTCATAGAATGAACATAGGAATAAATGCAATTTGACGTTTCATTTGTAACAATTTTGGAATTAGAATTATGACATTCAAATGTCAATTATTTCAACGTGTCAAAATTTGACATTTCAATTATAACAATTTTTAATTATAATTATCATATGGAAACGTCACATGTTCATCAAATTTTGATATTTAAATTGTAACAAATTTTTAATTATATTTATTATATCACATATTTCTTAAGATGAATTTGTGAAAATTTGATATTTCTATATCAATTATTGAAGTAGAATTAGCAACACAAATGTCCATTTTTGAATTATAATTATCATATCAAAACGTCACAATTCTTTAAGATAAACTTGTCAAAATTTGACAATTCTATATCAATTATTGAATTAGAATTAGCAACATAAATGTCCATTTTTGAATTATAATTATCATATCAAAACGTCACATAAATCTTAAGATGGACATGACATAATTTGACATATCAATTATGTCCATTTTTAATTATAATTATCAAATTAAAACGTTACATAATTCATAGGTTGTCAAAATTTGACATTTCCACTATAATATTTTTTTTTTAATTATATTTATCATATCAAAATGTCACACATTCATTGAATGAACTTGTCAAAATTGGACATTTCAAGTATAACAATTTTTAATTATAATTATCAATTGTGTCCATTTTGTTTAATTATAATTATCAAATTAAAACGTTACATAATTCATAGGATGTCAAAATTTGACATTTCCATTATAATATTTTTTTAATTATTTTTATCATATCAAAACGTCACATATTAATTAAATGAACTTGTCAAAATTTTACATTTCTATATCAATTATTGAATTATTAGCAACATAAATGTCCATTTTTTAATTATAATTATCATATCAAAACGTCACATATATCTTAAGATGGACATGTCATAATTTGACATATCAATTATGTCCATTTTTTAATTATAATTATCAAATCAAAACTTTACATAATTCACAGGATGTCAAAATTTGACATTTCCATTATATTTTTTTTAATTATATTTATCATATCAAAACGTCACATATTAATTAAATGAACTTGTCAAAATTTTACATTTCAATTATAATAATTTTTAATTGTAATTACCATAAGGAAACGACACATGTCCCATAGGATGAACATGTCAAAGTTTGATATTTCAATTGTAACAAATTTTGAATTATATTTCTCAAATCACATATTTCTTATGATGAACTTGTCAACATTTGACATTTCTATATCAATTATTGAATTAGAATTAGCAAAATAAATGTCCATTTTTGAATTATAATTATCATATCAAAACGTCACATATATCATAAGATGAAAATGACATAATTTGACATATCAATTATGTCCATTTTTTAATTATAATTATCAAATCAAAACGTTACATAATTCATAGGATGTCAAAATTTGACATTTCCATTATAATATTTTTTTAATTATATTTATCATATCAAAACGTCACATATTCATTGAATGAACTTGTGAAAATTTGACATTTCAATTATAACAATTTTTAAATTAAAATAATCAATACAAATGTCGATGATTCAAATAAAAATTAACATTATTTACCAATTTCTTCAGATTACTCCCACACAATTTTCTTAAAAAAAAACGTATCGATCATCTCTTACAAATATTGAAAGTTAAAAGAGAGCGAGGCTATGAACTAAACGATCGGATTGATTTAATGTTTGGATCTTTAATGTGGGAGAACAACGGACGCATTCATATGTATATATATATCATTTAGTACTTAGCAAACGTTGAGCCTAAAGAGTGCAAATCTTGGATAGTGTCGGTAGGTGCGACCGAATCCCATAAATCTTGTCCGTCGTGCGTGTTCAGTTACAAGGACAACCTCTCCTTATTTATTGCACGGCCACATTTCAAATTACATTTACATGCACAAATCAACGCAATTAAACAATTTCGCAGCGTCTATCACACATCAGATTCAATCTTCAATCTACGAAAGCAAAAAAATAAAACATTAAGATTCAAATCTTAAGAAATTCCTTATTTATTTATATTATTGACCAATAAATGTTTCTTTTTACCGTAAGATACAAATTTATTTGTATTTATAATAAATTTTTTGAACTACTTTTTGACAGTTTGAAAAAATAGTTCAATTAAATTATCATTTTTTATTATTCAATCAAGATTACAATTAGTTTTTTTTGGAAATCAATCATTTTTGAGTAAAACTTGAAACAACTTTTCACAATTTTGAAAAACATGACTCAATTAAATCTGTCATATTTGTTAATTAATTAATTATCAATTTGCTTTATGTGCATACAAATCTGTTTATTGTTTCCATAGTAATTAACAATTTTTGTACTCAATTATCAATACAAATTTCATAGAATGAACATGTCAAAATTTGACATTTCAATTATAACAGGTTTCGAATCAGAATTATCAATAGAAATGTTGCATCATAGAATGAACATCACAAAATATGATATTTTAATTAAAACAATTATTTAGTTAATATTTTCGACACAAATGTCATATCAAAACGTCACAAAATTCATAGAATTAATTTGTCAAAATCTGACATTTTAATTACAAGAATTTTTTAATATTTCATAGAATGAACATGTCAAAATTTGACAGTTATAGCAGGTTTTGAAATAGAATTATCAATGGAAATGTTGCATCATAAAATGAACATCACAAAATATGACATTTTAATTAAAACAATTATTTAGTTAATATTGTCGACACAAATGTCATATAAAAACATTACAAAATTCATAGAATTAACTTGTCAAAATCTGACATTTTACTTACAACAATTTTTTAATATTTCATAGAATGAGCATGTCAAAATTTGACAGTTATAGCAGGTTTTGAAATAGAATTATCAATAGAAATGTTGCATCATAAAATGAACATTACAAAATGTGACATGTCATATCAAAACGTCACAAAATTCATAGAATGAACTTGTCAAAATCTGACATTTTACTTACAGCAATTTTTTAACATTTTATAGAATGAACATCACAAAATGTGACATTTTAATTAAAACTATTATTTAGTTAATATTATCAACACAAATGTCATAATATAAACATGTCATATCTAAACGTCACTTGTCAAAATTTGACATTTCATTTATAACAATTTTTGATTATGACATCAAAACGTCACTTATTTCATAAGATGAATATGTCAAAATTTGACATATCAATTTTTTAATTAGAATTATCAATATAAATGTCCCATATTTCATAGGATGAATTTTGACTATTATATAACAAAATCAAGTCGCCTGATTATAAACTGTAAAAAATGCGTAATTACACCTGTGTCTCGTAAAGCAACAAAAAATAAGCGCTTTTGTAAACATAGATTCCGGTGATGGTAAAAATAAGTAAACTTGAACTAAAAAAAAATATACGAGCAGTCGAGTTATCTTCCTGGTGCATCCAAAAATAGATCGTTAATCTAGAAACAATCTAAATTCGTTTCGCGTTAGGTGAGAGCATAGCTAATCTGATCCATCCTAGTGGGATCAACGAGGTGTATACGCCCAATCCATCTTTCACCATGGTGTTAACAAGTATTAATTAGAGATCTCTCTGGAGATGACGAAGAATCTATTTTTTTTCTTACACTTCATCTCCACAGAATCCGTTTACGTCGGCCTCCCTGTGCAAGTAATTAAAATTAGAATTTCCCGTTTGTTTTCTTAACAACTCCTTCCTCGGATGAACAAAACACGATCGTGCACGTTCACGGTTTGATAATACCTAAAAATAACCTCAAAAAGAATATGTACATTTAAAATAAAAAGGGCGATGAAATTACGACCGTAAATCTCTATACTTTATATATACAACAGAGATACCAGATCTGCTCATTATCAAAACTTATGTTTCCTGTTCTATAATTAATTTTGTATTTTTGCCCCTCAATGAACAATACGTTTGTAACTATTGATGTTATGCTGTATTTATCAGTGAAAAAGAAACGTATTGGAATAGAAACAATAATGTTGTAAATCAAGTGTAGACTAAACACGAGTCGAAATCTAAATCCAATTGCGCCAAACAATTAAACCGCGAACGAAAATAAATGGTATTTAATGGAATCGCAAGTGAAATATTCATCAGCAATTGCAGGAAAATAAATAGACTTTGATTACGAGCTGAGTGCGCGCCGCAATTAAGCGCCAATTGAAAGCGCCTACATGTACCATATGTTTGGCTATAAATAGTTTCATAATTGGAGCGGCATCTTTTTTTTTAAATAGTTTTGAGAGTTCTTCTCAACTTCTCGACATTTGTCAATCTCATTGCGTTTGTCAAAATTTATCAAATATGAAGGGTTTTAATTGTTACATAATCAAATTACATTTGAAAATATGCCAAAACTGCGGCTAATAGTCCGCTGTATGTAGATATACAAAAAGATACGAGTAATTTGTTTTTGTTTGATTTTAGTTTCAAATAGTTAAATTGTTGTTTTGAAATTACCGCATTTCGTAAAAATGACATATGTCAAAATTCAAGTAGTTAAATTAATTGAAAATAAAATGTTCTCTTGAAAATAACGAATTTCATAAAATTGACATATGTCAAAATTATATCAAGAGGGAAGGTTTTTAGTTACGATATGAACAAATTTAAGTAGTTAAATTAGTTGAAAATAAAATGTTGTTTTGAAAATACCGCTTATCGTAAATTTGACATGTGTCAAAGTTTGATCAAGTGGAAACTGTTTTAGTTACGATATAAACAAATGCAAGTAGTTAAATTGATTGAAAATAAATTTTTGTTTTGAAATTACCGCATTTCGTAAAATTGACATATGTCAAAATTATATCAAGAGGGAAGGTTTTGTTACGATATGAACAAATTAAACAAAATATTGTTTTGAAAATACCGCTTTTCGTAAATTTGATATATGTCAAAGTTAAATCAAGTGGAAACTGTTTTAGTTACCATATAAATAAATGCAAGTAGTTAAATTGACTGAAAATAATTTTTTGTTTTGAAATTACCGCATTTCGTAAAATTGACATATGTCAAAATTATATCAAGTGGGAAGGTTTTTAGTTACGAATGAACAAATTCAAGTAGTTAAATTAATTGAAAATAAAATCTTGTTTTGAAAATACCGCTTTTCGTAAATTTGACATGTGTCAAAGTGGAAACTGTTTTAGTTACGATATAAACAAATACAAGTAGTTAAATTTGCTAAAAATAAATTGTTGTTTTGAAATTACCGCATTTCGTAAAATTGACATATGTCAAAATTATATCAAGGTTTTTAGTTACAATATGTGCAAGTAGTTAAATTTATTGAAAAAAAATGTTGTTTTGAAAATACTGCTTTTCGTAAATTTGACATGTGTCAAAGTTTTTAGTTACGATATAAACAAATTCATCTAGTTAAATTGACTGAAAATTAATTGTTGTTTTGAAAATACCATATTTCAAAAATTTGACATGTGTCAAAATTATATCAAGGGAAATTATATTAGTTACGAAATTCAAGTAATTAAATTGTTTTGAAAATACCGCTTTTCGTAAATTTGACATGTGTCAAAATTTGATCGAGTGGAAATGTTTTTAAAAGAAGAGAAATAAAAAATGAAAATAACTCATATTTCAAAAAATTGTGATTTCCCTAAATTTGACATATATCAAAATTATGTCAAGTAGAAAGGTTTTTAGGTATGACATAATGTAAATTACAATAAAAAAAGTCACATTTAAGATTTGTGGTCAAAAAACAAAACAAATAGTGAATCACAGAAATGAATCACCAAGTTTAAAAATTCTCTAGGTTTTTAGTCGGATTACTTTAAATAAAACAAGTCGTATTAAAATTACCGCTTTTCATAAATTTGACATGTGTCAAAATTATGTCAAGGACAGAAATGTTTGTAATGTTTTTTTTAATAGCCCTTTTGGCATAGTTGACATATGTCAAAATTACTTCAAATAGATAAGTTCTTAGATATGAAAAAATCCAAGTACTACAGAGATATTGGTTTTAAAAGTTGTGATATTAAATGTAAAAAATTTATCTAAAATAGAAGTGATGTAATATTAACATAATTATTTAGTTTTGAAACTAAATTTGACATAATTGTAACTTTTGTTTTGAAGAAAATTATGTAAAAATAAAAATGAAAATTACATAAATATCACAGAAATGAATCATCAAGTTTAATAATGACATGTGTCAAATTTATATCTTTAGTAGAAACTTTATAATCTAGAAAAAAAAAATGAAATATTAGTAGTTTTCTTTTTAGTTTGAAATCACTGAAAATAAACCAAATTGTTGTTTTGACAAATGTCGCCAGAAGTGACTCAATTATATTTCATTTCCATTTTAAAAATGTGTAAAAAAGCTGTGACATAATTAAAACAACGTATATGAATACGTTTTTTTAGTCTTGAAAATTAGTTTGAAATCACTGAAAATAAACCAAATTGTTGTTGTTTGAAAATAGGACTTTTCGTAAATTAGCTTCTATTCCCGTCTTACGTGTGTTTAATCTGGAGCAGTTTCACGGTCGCAGATTGATGGAGGAAAGAGAAGCTGTTTAGTGCAAAAAGCACAAACACGCGGAGGAGGAAGAACAAGAAAAAAGAATACCGTGGAATTGGCAAGTGAGGAATAAACAGAGCGGCGATTCCGACTAATCGTTCCTCATAATTTCCTTAATTCCGATGCCTTTTATCAAATATTTACGGAGATCATGACGTAAACAGTCGTTTCGAGAATAGATCGTAGTGTTTGCCGAGCTGCGATGCACAAAACAAAAGCGAAAAAACAAAAGAAGGAAAGGTGCTCCTCCGAGTGTAAATAATGTAAAGGAAGGCTTAATGTGTTTGCATCAGATGCGAAAACAAATCACATGAAAACACCAAGGTTCTGTTTTTATTTTTTGGGTAAAAGACATGCTGATATGCACTTTCAAGAGATTTATTATGACTACCAAGAGAAAACAAATAAAGTTACAATCTCAATGTTTTCAAGTTTTAATTAAAGTCTGGTAGAAAATGTATTTATAAATTGAAATAATGTTTGCTGTGTTTTCATTCAATTTAGTTATATTTAGTAATTATTAAAATATGCATACTTAAGACAAAATTATGACCTTTCCAATGAATCTACTAATAAATTTGTAGTTATTATTGTTGTCCTGTAATTAATTGTGAAAGATGATCAAAGTCAACTTCGAAAATTAAGTTTCTTCACTTTTTGACTAATTACTAAATACTGATTAGATTATCGATAAATGCATTTTAAAGACAATAAGCAACTATCCTATTTCTGATGTTAATCGATCTCCTCCTTTTCAAAGAGCCTACTAGCAAATTTGTGATGTTAGTCATTCCCCTCCAATAGACCGAACAAATTTCTGCAAGGAAAATCTACTTCGGCTATGAAGATTATTCACGTTTTAGTTAATTATTGTATAATTAGGTATGAGATCTAGATGATCGATAATGCAAATTGAACAAAATACTAAGGCCCTTTCAATGAACATACAATCAAATTTATGATATTAATCGTTCTCCTATAATTATACAATAAAATTCTGCTTTGATTATAAAGATTCATCACGTTGTAATTAATTACTAAATAACTATGAATACCAATTAGATGATAGATATAGCAAATTGAATACAAAACTAAAGCCTTTTCAATAACCCTACTATGATTTTGAAAATTCATCACGTTTTAGATAATTATTGTATAATTAGGTATGGGAACTAGATGATCGATAAAGCAAATTTAACATAAAACTAACACCTTTTCAATGAGGCCATTATCTAATTTGTGATGTTAGTCATTCTCCTATAATTATGCAATAAAATTCTACTTTGATCATGAAGATTTTTCACGTTTAGTTAATTACTAAATAACTACGAATACCAATTAGATGATGGATAATGCAAATTAAGCACAAAACTAAGGCTTTTTCAATAAACCTACTATCAGATTTGTGATGTTAGTCGTTCTCCTCTAATAGACTGTAGAAATTTGCGCAAGAAAAATCTATTTCGATTATGAAGATTCTTCATATTTTAATTAATTACCTGATAATTGCGAATGCCAATTAGATGATAGATAATGCAAGTTGAACACAAAACTAAGGCCTTTTCAATAAACCTACTAGCAGATTTGTGATGTTAGTCGTTCTCCGCTAATAGACCGAACAAAATTGTGCAAGAAAATTCTACTTCGATTATGAAGATTCTTCATATTTTAATTAATTACTGGATAACTACGTATACTAACTAGATGATCGAAAATGCGAATTGAACAAAAAACTAACGTCTTTCCAATGAGCCTACATTCACATTGGTCATGTTAGTCGTTCTCCTCTAATAAACCGTACAAATGTGTGTAATAAAAATCTACTTCGATTATTTCGATTCTTCAGGTTTTAATTAATTCTTGGATAACAACTTTTGCCAACTAGATGATCGATAATGCTAATTGAAGATAAAACTATAGTGTTTTATACCGTTTTCCTGTAATAATCTCTCCAAATTGAAAATGCATTCATATCAATTTTAATTTAATTACTCAGTAAATACAGTAATTAGAATTACAGACATTTATAAACTATCTATAAGTTATTACTAATTAACAATTATTAACTAAAATTGATTTTTTTTCTAATAAGATTTTATTTGTTACATAAAAGTGTTATTAATTACATAATTTATTTAATTCCTCTATTAACTTCTGTAACATGATGTTAATCATTAGTTTGGCTATGATTTATAGTCTTCGAAAGTTCAAATATGTTCGTTTCTAAAGGTAATAGGTTTTATCGATCGAAAATGGAATACATATCAGAAGTGAGCGTGCATTTGGGTTTGGAATATATCCAAATAAAATATTTGAAATTCAAGGATTTTACCCCAAAAAAAAAAAGGAAACCTGAAATCTTTCAACTGACAAACTGAATAATAAATCAGCGAAGCTCGGATGGATTAAGTGCCAGCATAAATATGCAATCAATTTCGAGGAAATAAAAAAAACTTAAATTTCGAATAATTCATGAATAAATGATGATTTTAGATGAAGTTAATTAATTGGTCAATAGAACTAAATGATAATTGGTGTTATTTACGTCGATTCTAAAAAGTAGAAGAATTAATCGTAATCCGTGCTTCTGATCGAATCCAATTAATTGCTAAATCTATTCCCAATCTCCCGTTCCGAACTGGATGTACTCAAAGCCAGATTTTATGTGTTCATTGGAGAGGCCATCAACTTAATCCATTAATTGCGTCCAAAATAATAAAAAATTGAGATTGCTGCATCAGGACGAAAATTAAACTTGATTTATATTACCGGTTTAAATTGAATTAAGTGCGCTTAAATAACGGACTTATCTCCCCTTCACCTCTCCTCTTGGGAGACGATAATTCAATTTGCGTTACGCATTTGTTTCATTCTTATTTTGCAGAGAGAAAGGTCTCTTGATCACGTTAAAAAAAAAACATTATAAACGAACAACAGCTTTTACATAATTGATGGAAGCAGTTAAAACGAAATATTATACTTACTTTATACAAGTGAAACCCACGAAAATAAAACTGCACTGCACTTTTCAATTCCTCGTTTCAATCAATTCCTCTTGATAATCTGAAATTCAACAAAAAAACAACAATTAAAGATTATTTATAAATAAGTTTGTTAATTATTAATATTAGAAATAATTAGACTAGAAGTTTTCAAGTTTATTGAAATTCTATCTGTAAATTGATTTGTAATATTTTCAGATAAAATGGTTAAAAATACGTTTGGATTGTGTAAATCATATTTAATGGTACATCTAAGTATAGATCAAAGATATAAACAATTTATAATAGATTTTTTTTAAACTGTGGTTAAATGTGGCTTTCCTAGTGGTTACGTATGATACATCATGATGCGAATATATTCGTCATATGCGCAATATAATAGACCGTGACGAATATATACGACATAACCACTTAAGGAGTTAGTGCTTTTAGGAAAATCACTATTCGCAAACATTATGTGCGTCAAAAAATGCAGTTATGTAATCATAATCAATTTACAATGTAGATGTCATTTGTAAAAGTTGAAGTAAAAACAAAAAATGTTCATAGAAAATTGAAAATTTTACAATGATGATTTATCAAGTACACATTTTACTTATGATGTAATTAATGTGAAAAAACGGAAATGGTCTAATATTAACAGAAGTTTTAAAAATGGGACTTTTCAAAAAAAATTGGCATGTGTCATGATTTTAGTTCTAACAAAATCAAAATTACAATATAGATGTCGCATGAAAAAGTAGAAGTGGAAACATAATGTAAATATTCATAGAAAATTGAAAATTTTACATTGATGATTTGTTAAGCACACATTTTACTTATGATGTAATTAATGTGAAAACACGAAAATAATGTAATATTAACACAACTTTTAAAAGAAATTTGTTTAAATTCACTGAAAATGATACAAGTTATGTTCTAAAAGTGGAACTTTTCAAAAAAAATTGACATATGTCATGATTTTAGTTCTAACATAATAAAATTACAACATAGATGTCGCTTGAAAAAGATGAAGTGAAAAAAATAATGTAATATTGTTGAAAAATTGAAAATTTTATATTGATGAAATGTCAAGTGATATAATTAATGATATAATTAATATGAAAAACGTCTAATATTAACACAAGTTTTGAAAGGAATAGGGTTAAATTCACGGAAAATGATACAGGTTATGTTTTGAAAATGGGTCTTTAAAAAAAATTGACATGTGTCATGTTTTTAGTTCTCACAAAATCAAAATTACAGCAGATATCGCCTGCAAAAGTTGTTGTAAAATGAATGAAAATAAAGGTTTTTCTAATGGTAAGCATCTTCCTTTGATCTTAGAAACATTGTCTGATGTTTAGAACGGAAGCCTGATTTACTCGTGCTTACTTCCACAGACGTTCTTAGTTCAAAAAACCATACGAAAGGCATTCTAAATCCGACATGAACATAGAGAGTACGTCCAAATAAATCAAGCTGTAAATTCCTACGTAATAACCGGAATGCGTCACGTCGAATTCACTTCTTTTTTCCGCTTTTCATTCTCCCCCTCGGCGTTTCCTTATACTTTTTCTTTTTCTGTTCCCCCTTTTATACGTGCATCGAGTTCATCCACGGAGCGTAACGACGCTGTCTCATATCTAAAGAACGATTCACACGCATGCGAATGCTCATAAGACCATGAAGTTTATACATACACGTTCATTTACACCCATTGGATAGGTCATAGTGCGCGATGAAAACAAGAGAAGAGAAAACAACGCATGACAACCATCGCCTTTCAAGGCTCAACTTCTATTAATTCGACGCATTCACAAAGCGTTTTAAATCTGAAGATTAATTATTGTTTGGTTTAGAAAACGATTTGTATATTATTTTATACGCGTAAATCAGATTACGTGTTTTATGAAGTAATATTGTATAGTAAAATTTTATGAATGCGCGCTTCTCACTGTTATTTATATAATAATTCATCGTAAATTTGTAGAAGCTTTGGAAATGAATTAGGATTAAGTAAACCGAAGGAAATTAAAAAGGAAATATGAATTCCTCGAGAGATGCAGATGCAGAAATAGCATCAAGAGATGTCTTGTGTAAATATAGTCAGCAAGCTCCAATATCATCTAAGTTCAAGGCTTTTCCCTTCTTCTCCTTCTTCCTCTTCACTATTCGCGAATGCCATCTTATTAATCGCGCATTAAATGCGCTCGCATAGTTCGAAGTCCTCTTCTCTTCAATCCAAACTGCAGTAAGTTTAAATTAAAACCATTGTTTTTCTTCTTCCGTTACCGCCGCCGCCGACGCTGATGCTTTTAAGTCGAGTAAAGTTTTCCGGGAAAAGTGGGATGGAGGTTGAGGAGACGCACGTGTGCATCCTCCATGCTATAGTTGCAACGAGGTTTCCTAATTAATTTTAGAACTTGTTTACATTTTAGCATGACTTTGTGAAGGCACGGTGAGAACGCGGCGTAGCGTACGCTGTTATTAATGTTATTATACCGAAACTCTAAAACTGTCTACCTTTTCTTTATTGAAGAAGCATCGAGCATCAATTTAACTTCTGCAATAGTTTTTTTGATTGATTTCTACACGAGCTAAAATTTAACTTGCTTTGACACATGATGACAGCTGTCATTTCAACATATTTCTTTGTTGCAGTACGACCCAATTGTTTATTACTTGCTTTGACATAAGGTGACAGCTGTCATTTCAAGATCTAATACAAATAATAATTATTTTTGGGAACGAAAATTGACTTATAACCACAATCATTGATGTCAACATTTATTTTAAAAACAAAAATTGCTATGGTAACCAAGAGAAACGCACATTCATATTTTTCCGATCTAATTAGAATTATTTGTCTACAATTATAAAACAGAGTTTGTCAACATTTTTGTCGCATGATCCAACATATTCGTTTGTTGTATTACAAATGTTTATAAGTTACAATTAACGTGGTTTGACAGAAGTTGACAGCTGTCATTTCACGAACCAATACAAATAATAATCATTTTCATACACAAAAATTGGCTTATAACCACAAACATTGATGTCAAAATTTATTTCAAAAATTAAAATACAAATGAAGTATCACTATGGTAACCAAAAAGGTGACATCTGTCAATACACAAACTAATATAAACCCAATTGGATATAACTTAAAATTGAATTGAATTCACTCTTAGTACAGAATTTATTATATCACATTGAAATATATATTCCGTTAAAAAACTTTATGATAGCTTCTCATAATTGAAATCATTCAGATATTTAGTCTGCAACCCAATTGTATATATTTAAAATTGAATTTGGTTTGACAGAAGGTGACAGCTGTCATTTGATAATGTAATATAAACTCATAGGTTGACAGCTGTCATAAACCAATAAAACCCACATGTTGAGAAACTACTTTTGGATAAAAAACATATTCGTTCATAAAACTTTATGATTGTTATTAATAATTGAAATTATTCAAAGATTTAATCTACAGTTACAAATTAGTTGTTTGTTGCAGCGCAACCCATTTGTTGTAACTTTAAATTGAATTTGGTTTGACATAAAGTGACAATAAAACCCACACGTTAAAAAACTACTTTTGGATAAAAAAAAACATATTCGTTCATAAAACTTAAAGATTGTTACTAATAATTGAAATTATTCAAAGACTTAATCTTCAATTACAACATAGTTATTTGTTGCACAGCAACCCAATTGTTTATAACTAAAAATTGAATTTGGTTTGACAGCTGTCATTTGACAATGTAATATAAACCCATAGGTTGACAGCTGTCATGAACCAATAAAACCCACATGTTGATTAACTACTTTTGGATAAAAAACATATTCGTTCATAAAACTTTATGATTGTTACTCATAATTGAAATTATTCAAAGATTTAATCTACAATTACAACATAGTTGTTTGTTGCACTGCAACCCAATTGTATATAACTTAACATTGAATTTGGTTTGACAAAATGTGACAGCTGTCATTTGACAATGTAATATAAACCCATAGGTTGACATCTGTCATGAACCAATAAAACCCACATGTTGAGAAACTACTTTTGGATAAAAAAACATATTCGTTCATAAAAATTTATGATTGTTACTCATAATTGAAATGATTCAGTGATTTAATCTACAATTACAACATAGTTATTTGTTTCACTGCAACCCAAATGTTTATAACTAAAAATTGAATTTCGTTTGACAGAAGGTGACAGCTGTCATTTCTATAAACTACTATAAACCCATAGGTTGACAAACGTTGTTCTACAATATTAATCACATTACAATTTACTATTGGATAAAAAAAATCAATTCGTTCTTAAAAATTTATGATTACACCTAATAATTCAAATTTATATATTAACTAACCAGATTTTTTTCACTGATTTAATTTAAATGTATTGGCGTGGTAATATTTTAAACTATTGATTAAAAGTGTTGAATAATACGAAAAAACATTGAATAACCTTCAATGAAAACATTCTATTATTTCAAAATTTAATCAAGACCCAAGATATAAAGAGCAGACTTGAAGTGTCCAAATCAGGAACAAGAGGAGAAGAGAAACGGTAACAAAATTGCTGATATTTCCAAATGAAAACGTTTCAATCCGACGTCTCGAGTTGGGAAATGGAACAGGAGAAGTAGAGAAGACATGACGTCTTTTCGTAATTTATTTTCGTTTGTAAGATATATATTCAATATGCCGTGGCTCCGAGTGTTTCTGAATGGACTCACTTCTTCATCGAGATTCCAATTACGTACAGGTAATCTCGTCCGCCCACTTTGCGACGTAGCCTTTTCATTTCTCTTTCTTCTCTCCTAACACATTTTCAGAATGCAGAATGCTAAAGGTTTGCAATTGACGAAATGCCACAAGCTTTATTTTATTGTTTTTGTATTATTATTCATCGAAAATGGGTCAATTAGAACAGCAAACAATGGTAATTAATTCGAGTCGCGCCGCGCCGCGTCACGTATTGCATACACATACACAAAACGTTCGTACCTCTTTACCTATATACTCGTGCATGTGCAAACACATGGAGATATTAACGTATGCGCAAGAACGCGCTGTTGTGTAATTATTGATAAACTATTATGTGTCTATATCGAAATCCCAACAACCGAAATCCCGACAGTATCAAAATTCCGAAAGTTTTAGCGGATTCTCATTCAACTTTGTCAATATTTATGATTATAATTTGGCTGTATTCTAGAAATACAAAAATCTAGCTTAGAACTGTTGAAAGGTATACAGTTGAGATTTTCAGTGTCGAGATTTGTATACTGTCGGGATTATGGTTGTCGGGAATTCGGTTGACACGTTGGATTTGAATAAATCCGTTGCTTAGCAAAGAGTTTGGGTTGCCAAGGTAACCGATCGTAAATTCACGGACGACCCGATTAAATCCTGGCCTGGTATAAATAATAATTGTAATGATCATGTAAAAAAAACTTATAACGCGAAGGAAGATTGAAGAAACGAGGAGGATTCGAAACAGGAAAATCCGGTTCCGCAGGATGATTGACAATCTATGATGTGATCCATTTTGCTCCTTCTTTTCCGTATGTATAAATACAGTTACAGTTCTCTCGCAATTACGCAATAAATTTATATATATATATATATATATAAAGCCGGAGATTGAAATGCGAAAAGTGGCAAGAAGTTCTTCTCTTTGCACTGAGAGAGGAGATTCAATCGGGTAATAAATAACCAAGTACAAATTGCCCTGCAGATGTGTATGTACATATATATATACAGCAGAGTGTATACGTAATGCGTACGTTTATAACCGAATAAGAATATAATTCATACACTTTACCGCATTTTATTTACTTCGTCCTAAGCGCAATCAATTTGTCCCAATCGTCGTTCTCCGATCTACAAACGTACCAATTTACATTTCACGTGTTTATTTTCATATAAATACTTACATAATGCATGTTTTATTTATGTTGAAACACTTAAAGTTACCACACGAAATAATTCTAGGAACCGTAACCCATTTATTTTTAATATTCATCATTTCCTGGAGGGAAAAACTAAATTTCTTCAAACTACATCAATTCTAACCATTATTTGATAAGTGAATTAGTAAGTGAAAATTTATTTATTTTATTAATTGCTTCATTCATAATTGCGTTAGTAAACAAAATTCTTAGCAACAATTGATTGGTAGTTAATCACTAATTAGAATCTTAGACTTGTAAATTAAAGACAAAATTATGACCTTTTCAACAAGCCTACTAAAAAATTTGTGCTACGCATCGTTCGTCTGTTATAAGTTGTCAAAGTTGAACCAAATTTATTTAATAAACTTTTCTTTCTTTTATAATAACTCTAAATCCATGCATTTTATTTATTACATAAGAAACGGAATTTTATTGCGGATCTATTGATATATCTAATGTTAATTAATGATCGAGATATGACGATTTTTCGATTTGTTTTTAGGTCTTCATTTCTTATTTATTTAATTAATTAATCAATACCCGCGCATTGTAATTAGATCACTTAAAATACGTTTTAAAGAAAAAATATGATATTTCCAACAAGCTTAATTACTATTTTGTAATGCTTATAGTTCTCAAGTAATCAAATATCAAAGATGAGACCTAAATAATATTAAGAAATAATCAATATTTAGCAAATTTTTGTCTAATTTACAATTACAATTTATCTGATAAATCTATAACCGCACTTTCTAATTAGATTATTTAAAATACGTTTTAAATGAAAAAATATAGCCTTTCCAATAAGCCTAGTTAATAGTTTGAAGTGCTTATAGTTTTCAAGTAATCAAATATCAAAGTTGAGAGCTTAAGAATATTAAGAAATAATCAATATTTAGAATTTTTTTTGTCTAATCTACAATTACAATTTAAAAAAATAATAATTATTTTATTACTTCTGAAGTTTATTTCGTTGTGCATCTTTTAGTACAAAAATTGTTACATAATATTAATTATTAACGAAGATATGATTAAAACAAATCCAAATGTTCACGTCTTCACGTTTTATCTGATAAATCTATAACCGCACATTCTAATTAGATTATTAAAAATACGTTTTAAAGAAAAAAATATAGCTTTTCCAATAAGCCTAGTTTGTTGTTTGAAGTGCTTATAGTTTTCAAGTAATCAAATATCAAAGTTGAGAGCTTAAGAATAGTCAATATTTAGAATTTTTTTGTCTAATCTACAATTACAATTAGAAAAATTAACAATTATTTTATTATATCTGAAGTTTATTTCGTTGGGCATATTTTAGTATAAATATTGTTACATAATATTAATTATTAACGAAGATATGATTAAAACAAATCCAAATGTTCACGTCTTCACGTTTTATCTGATAAATCTATAACCGCACATTCTAATTACATTATTAAAAATACGTTTTAAGAAAAAAATATAGCTTTTCCAATAAGCCTAGTTCGTAGTTTGAAGTGCTTATAGTTTTCAAGTAATCAAATATCAAAGTTGAGAGCTTAAGAATAGTAAGAAATAATCAATATTTAGAATTTTTTTTGTCTAATCTACAATTACAATTAGAAAAATTAACAATTATTTTATTATATCTGAAGTTTATTTCGTTGTTTTAGTACAAAAATTATTACATAATATTAATTATTAACGAAAATATGATTAAAACAAATCCAAATGTTCACGTCTTCACGTTTTATCTAATAACTTGATAACCGCACATGACAATTAAAAACTGAAATATGTAAATTAAAGACAAAACTGTGGCCTTTAAAAATGTGTATTTACTAATTATATAATGTATTCCAATTTACAAAAAAAATGAGTATTTTAGTCTAGATAAAACGAAAAGTAATTATGATTTCATCTTGTTTATTTTTCTCTCCGCGCAATACGTTGTTTTTGTCGTTGACGACTGCAGCAGCTTAAATTCCTGCGAAGTTTTACCGAAATCAATTTACCCTGATTGCTTATGCAAACTAAAACTGTTTTTCGGAGCGGAGCTGAATTTATGCGCCGAAGGAAGAAAAAACTTTTTGCACTAAAGTTTCGTAACTGAGCTGCGCTGCTCTCCTAAAGATATCGAGTATATAAGAAAGAAAAAAAATAAATAATGATAAAGTAAGAGCTAAAAACAGATTTGCAGGTAAAGAAGAATGGCCATGAACAACGAGGGAGTCACTCAGGAAAGTCTTCGACCCGATGCGAAACGGAAACATAAAATTTGATACTTTCGCTTTCCACGAATTATACTTTGGATCCTTTCTTAATGGGACGTCGTAGCATTTCCAGACACAATAAAATAAATAAATAAAACAAGTAATTGAAATTTTCTCCACTTCAGTTAAATAATTTAATTAAACTTTGATTGATTTTTAATATTCAATAATTTTTTTAGTATAATTCTTTGATTCTTTAGATGTTTTTACGTTATCATTAAGAGAAAAGTAATCAAATTTAATTGATAAATTATTTAAATATTTGTAAAATTAAAGTAAAGAAAATATGATCTTAGCAACAATCCTACTACTAAATTTGTTCTACGCATAGTTCGTATCCATATATATTATTTAGTACATAAGAAAGGGCATTTTATTACGAATCTATTGATATAATTCGTGTTATCTAATGTTAATTAATGATCGAAATATGATGATTTTTCAATTTGTTTCAATGCTTTCACTTTTTATTTAATTAATCGATAACCGCGGATTCTAATTAAATCATTTAAAATGCTTGTTAAAGAAAAATATATGACCTTTCCAATAAGCCCACTTACTTGTTTGTAGCACTTAAGGGTTCTCAAGAAAAAAGTTTTGCAATTGCAAGAAAATGCACATTTTATCCAATCTAATACAAATTTTGATAATTTTACTTAAATTCTCTAAATTTCGATTCTCGTGTATATATTTATATATAATATTAAGAAACAGTTGAGATTTAACATTTTTATTACAATTATTTCCATTTTTGCCACTTAAGAGATTTTTGTTTGAATTTAAAATAATAATTAGAAAACTTATCAAATATTTTATTATTATATCAAAATTTTTATTTCGTTGCACATTTTTTCATACAAAAATTGTTACATAATATTAATTATTAACGAAATAAAACAAGTAATTGAAGTTTTCACTACTTCACTTAAATAATTTAAAGAAACTTTAATTGTTTTTAGTAAAATTTTATTGATATTTAATATTAAATAAAAATTTTAGTATAACTCTTTGATTCTTTAGATGTTTTTATGTTATCATTAACTAATTACAATTCTTCACAATGAGAGAAAAAACTAATCAAATTTAATTGATAAATTATTTAAATATTTGTAAAATTAAAGACAAAAAATTATGATCTTAGCACCAATCCTACTACTAAATTTGTTCTACATATAGTTCGTATCCATATATTTTATTTATTACATAAAAAGGGCATTTTATTACGAATCTATTGATATAATTCAGGTTATCTAATGTTAATTAATGATCGAAATATGATGATTTTTCAATTTGTTTCAATGCTTTGACTTTTTATTTAATTAGTCGATAATCGCGGATTCTAATTAAATCATTTAAAATGCTTGTTAAAGGAAAAAATATGACCTTTCCAATAAGCCTACTTACTAGTTTGTAGTACATTTTACACAATCTATTAGATTTTTTGGATAATTCCACATGATTTTTTAAATTTCTCTTCTCATGTTATGTATATAAATAATATTAAGAAATAATTGAGATTTAGCAAATATTTTCCAATTATTTTGATTTTTGCAAGAAATTATTGTAAAACTTATAAAAAATGTACAAATAAAATATCTATTTTTTTTATAAATTAATGAATTGAGATAATGTTGTAATAATTATTGTAAAATATGTAAAATAATTTAATAAGAATAATAAAACAATAAAGTTTGTTCCAATTATACGTTTACAACAAGGATGTAAACTGGAAATCTCAAGAATGCACAGTTTACTTTATATACTTATTTATTTATTCACGGTTTATTGGAAACGCATTGAATGGAAATATCTGTACATTGGCAATTGCAGGAAATCGTTGTTTTGATCGGCAAATAACAATAACAGTAATGGTGCAGCAAATATTGTGATCGAAGAGTGAAGGAGAGAACGAAACAAAACGACAACAACAAAAAACTGACCTATTGCGTTACGCCTTTATCGGTCGACGAGTAATGCACTTTGCTAGCGACACGCAACAGAAAGAACAAGAACAAGCAATTACGAATGGCATCAAACGTGGACATGAAAAGAAAACAAGTGACCAACCTTTGTTTCTTTATGTTTTAAGAGTCGTGTGTCGTATTATTATTATGTACACTTTTCGCAACGTCAATTGATTCGTGGCGAAGCGTGCATGTACGTACGTATGTTTGTAGACGCACTGTAATTGATCTCTGCTCTATTTCTGTTATCTAAACTACACATGGTGCTTTTCTCAAGCTGCAGTTCTGGGAAACTGTTTGTTTATTGACATCTTTCATTAAAAAGCAAAACGTTTTCACTCATCTGGTATTGTTATGATACGTGTGAAGTTCTGTTTTTAAAAGAAAACTATACTTTCTTCTTTCCATTCATATAAATTTTAATACACAATGATTCTGGTAAATATAATATTACAAGCTACAAAACATTCTGAATATTTTTGTAATTAAATTATTTAAATTTATATTACAATTCAAATTAATTTTGACGAATATTCAAGAATAACAGGCATTACATTTTTTAAACAGAATCCGTATGCAAATAAATATGTAAATTATGAAATCTCCATGGTAAACAATAAATATTATTGTTATTGTAACAAATCTCCATGGTGATTTATAAATATTGAATGACGTAAAAAACGTAAATCGAACAAAAAAACTAAATTAAAATAATTAATTAATAATGAAAATCAGAAATGAAAATTGTATTTCTATCTTATTTGTTATTTTTCTCTTATATAAATTGTGCTGTAAATTGTCAAATCTCTATGGTAATTAATAAATATTGTTAGCTATGACTTAATATTGAATGACGTAAAAAACGTAAATCGAACAAAAAAAATAAATTAAAATAATTAATTAATAATGAAAATCAAAAATTTAAATTGTATTTCTATCTTATTTGTTATTTTTCTCTTATATAAATTGTGTTGTAAATAGTCAAATCTCTATGGTAATTAATAAATATTGTTAGCTATGACTTAATATTGAAAGACGTAAAAAACGTAAATCAAACAAAAAAAAAATTAAAATAATTAATTAATAATGAAAATCAAAAATGAAAATTGTATTTCTATCTTATTTGTTATTTTTCTCTTATATAAATTGTGCTGTGAATTGTCAAATCTCTATGGTAATTAATAAATATTGTTTCAATTGTAACTATGCATTAAGCAATTAGAAAATGTTGACAGTTTCGCTTGTTGTTCTTGTTTACAAACAAATGAAGAAAATTGAATAAAAATAATTAGATAAAATATTTCTTTCTATTTGTTATATACTTGGGGTCTAACAAAAGATTTTATCCTTTTGTAATTTGTCTACATAATTTCCATTTATTTCAATACATTAAGACGGTAGAAACACCTTTCAAAACATTCCTCAAAATCGGCTTTTTGGAGCTTTTCAAGTTTTAATTAATGATCTCTTCATTGGAACTGAAGACTCTTTACTTCAATTTGTTTTTATTTTCGGAAACAGCCAGAAATCACAAGGCACTAGGTCGGTTGAAGAAGGTGATGGGCGAATTTCATTGATGCCAGAGAGCGTAAGAAAGTTGTTGGTTATTTCAGTAATGTGAGTGGACGCATAATCGTGATGTAAAAGTAGCGACAAAGTTACCCTTTTTTCTGGTTTCCTAACAAATTTTTTAAAACTTGTGGTAAGCAGGTATCTGTATACCACTTAACAGTTACTGTCTGGCCAGTTTCCAGTGGGATAGCAGCTACCACTTTTGCCATGGTAAAGTAAATCGACATCATCACTTTTGTTGCTGATTTTTGTTTTCTTGCTTTAACAGGGAACATTTGCACCTTCTGCCTTCAAACCCAGTTCATCAACTACCATTTGCTGTGTCACTTTTGGATCTTCGTCAATGTTTGCCTTCACCAGTGCTACATTTGTATCAACGGTCGAAGATTTCGGGCAACCTTCACTATGTTCGTCCTCAACAGAAAAATGTACGGTCTGAAATCTTTGAAACCACTTGTAAATAGTCATAAGGGATGATACATTCACTTCATATATATTTTGGCATTCTAGGAAACTTTGCATAGGCTTCAGTTGACGTCAAAATCCGTAGAGAATGACAAAACAATTTTTTTCAGTGTTGATGGTGGAATGTCTACCAACAGTACATCACTAATCTTGCATTTTCTCGTATCCATTCTTACCAATCTTCTTGAAATTTGACACGAATTATCATTAGATTTTAACAAATTGAGAAACAGCTTTTGTTTTTTTCAGAAACAAATGAAGTAATGCCAACTTAGAGAACTTTTGTGTGTAGTTTATATTAGATATTTATTGTTGTGTCTTTTACTTGTGTCGTCGCTCTTGCACACAACTGACGCAAATTCGAACAAAAATAAATCTGTTTATAAACAAAACACACTCACACACAAAATTGGATTGGCTTCTACTATCTGCTTGCTAGATGTTACGAAACTTATTTATAAATAGCGCATCATTATATGTTGTTATTTGTTTTCTCTTTTTTATTCCTAGTGATTAATCATTTGTTGACAACAAATCTTTGTATTAATAAGAAAAAAAAAACTTTTACATCTAGATTCGAATACACGAAATAATTTGTTGACATTAATGACGTAACAAATGTCACTTTTCTTTTTTTTTTTGTTATAAATTGATCCAATTAATTTTGAATTATTGCGAACGCGACTTTTATTCGACACTTCGTTTCTTTTTCTTTTTATTATTTATCTATAAATATCGAAGCAACAACAGAAAGTTATTATATATAACGCAAAGGTAATTGGATTACAAGCGTTTCTATTTCTATTTTTATTTTCGACCGTCTAATGAAGCTGGTTTATGGGAATGTCCATGAAGGTAGAACGAAAGAATAAAGAAAGAATACGAATACATTTGTAACTAGACAAACCGCTTTGCCTTATTTGCTCCACTTGATGAAACAAATACATTAAAAAAAATGAAGAAAACAAAGCTGCTTTATTTTTATTATTATTACACGCATTTCCTGTTTGTTTCAATTTTATTTTCTAGTTTTGGAAGTATTATCATAACTTTTTTCTATAAATGTTTCTTTTTTCCTATAATATTCTTGTGAAAAAGAAATCCTAAACGAATAATTTATTATTTTCTTCAATTCACATTACGTTTTTAAATCATCGAAAATTTTGTAAATTTTCTGAAATTATTCTCAAAAAAACAAATTAAATTTTATTTTCTTGTTTTGGAAGTATTATCATAACTTTTTCCTATAAATGTTTCTTTTTTCCTATAATATTCTTGTGAAAAATAAATCATAAACGAATAATTTATTATTTTCTTTAATTCACATTACGTTTTTAAATCATCGAAAATTTTGAAGATTTTGTAAATTTTCTGAAATTATTCTCAAAAAAACAAATTATTAAATTTTATTTTCTTGTTTTGGAAGTATTATCATAACTTTTTTCTATAAATGTTTCTTTTTTTCCTATAATTTTCTTGTGAAAAAGAAATCATAAACGAATAATTTATTATTTTCTTTAATTCACATTACGTTTTTAAATCATCGAAAATTTTGAAGATTTAATAGATTTTCTCAAATCCTTAAATTAAGAAATTGCTTAAAGTTTTAAACGTTTTTGTTTCTTTTTTACTTTAAGTTTACTGTGGATAAGAAAACATGAATGAATAATTTACTAATTTCTTTAATTTTCATGTAGTGCCGCAGGGAAGTGTTTTAGGATCACTGCTTTACCTTCTATACACGGCAGACATTCTTAAAACTAACAATACTACGATTGCAACATTCGCTGATGACACAGCAATCTTGGCATCAGATAAGAATCCAACAGTAGCATCCGAATATCTACAAGTAAATTTAGATAAGCTACAAGAATGGCTTAAAAAATGGAGAATAGCAGTTAACGAAATAAAATCCGTGCATATCACATTCACTCTAAAGAAAGACACATGCCCAACTGTAAGACTTAATGGACAAGATCTGCCCAAAGCAACAAAAGTCAAATATCTAGGCATGCATCTAGACATAAGACTAACCTGGAAAGATCACATTAAGGCTAAGAGGGAGCAATAAGAAATATAGTTTAGAAAACTCTATTGGCTTCTAGGGAAAAGGTCGGAATTATCAGTGGAAAATAAATTACTTATATACAAAGTAAAACTGAAATCGGTATGGACGTATGGTATCAAATTGTGGTTTGCAGCCAGTAAATCGAACATACAAATTATACAAAGGTTCCAAGCAAAATTCCTAAGAAATATTATTAGGGCTCCATGGTTCGTCAGGAATAAACAAATACTTGAAGATCTTCATATAAATATGATCGAGGATACAATAGCAACATTTAGTAGTAGATTCCAAGATAGACTGGTGTCATATACTAATGTTTACTCAATGTTCACATTGATGAACAGAGTTTGAATAAAATTATTACGACATAAAAAAAATCATCTAAGAAAACTTCAAATTACTTTTTTGAATCATCGAAAATTTTGCAGATTTTCTCGAAATTATTCTTAACAAATCAAATTAAAAAATTGCTTAAATTGATGAGTATTTTGGATAAAATCAATGCTTTGGAAAGGACAACGTCCTTACTGAATTATTTATTTTAATAAATATTATTACCACAATCGTCCATCCGCATATACGGGTTTTATTCTTCTTCGCAAGAAAATAAATCGTCGACCGTTAGGAATGAGGGAATGCAAATAATCAGATATGAATATGATATTAAAGCCATATTATGTCGCTTTTAACCAGACGCAAACATTTATTACGAAAATGCGCAGCGTGCATCGCGAATCCCCGACCCATTGTTCTATGTCGTTCCTTATTCTCTTTGGTATGGACAGGTTGTTGTAATGTAATAAATCCCTGCACACTAGACCCGGCATCAATTTCCAATGAGTTCCAATTACATCAAAGCAACTTCAATGACAACGGATTACATTTGAAATCGATATGTAAATAATTTACTTCTATAACATATATACACATTTTGCTTGCAAATGTCTCTGTTTCAAAATTGATTTATCACAATTCTTTCAGAATCAATAATAAGCAGATAGAATGTTTTAATTCAGATATTAATTGATATTTCTATAGTTAGTAATAGTTAGTAATCTTAGGTGAAGTAAAAAGTTCTGAGCGTTTTTGTTAGATGGTTTTAGTGAGTCATATCTCACGATGTATACGTTACATCTTATTATTCTATACTGCGACTTAAAGGCGACATAACGCTTTAAAAAAAGTTCTTGACAGTTTTGTGTTTAGTGAATCCAGTTGTATGTTAGAGCGTTCCAAAATTAAGGTAAAAAAGAGAAAATTCGATACATTTTTCAGTACCACTACGTCCAAGGGGAAAAGCGGCTGCCAAAAAAATGTGTGTGGTTTATGGATACAATACAGTATCAAATGCAACAGCAAAGTTGGTTCCAAAGCTTCCGTTCTGGTAATATGGACGTCGAAAACGAGACACGCTCTGGTAGGCCAATCGTCAAAAATGTTGATAAAATCTTGGAAATAGTCGAGTCAGACCGGAATGCGAGCACTTATTCCATTACCCAAAAACTGAAGATTAGCTAAAAAAACGTTTGGAACCATTTGCTTAAGGCTGGTCTCAAGAAGAAGCTCGATGTATTGGACAAAACTTTTTACTTCACCTAATGTTGATTTTTCAATTAGTACAATTACAAACAATAATTTAATTTGCTTATTGTTTTTTTGATAAAATGAATTCATTTTTAGAAAAATTTTGTTTTGATTCTTCGAAAATATTTCTATTTCCATTAATTTCTTATAATTCTTTCCAATAAGAACAATAACAAATAAATAAAATGTTTGAATTGAGAGATTATTGATGGTGGGAATTCGTATAGTAAAGTAATAAAAACAAAAGTAGAAATTGTATTTATACATGTTACGAATTCAGTAAAATGGAAATAAGTAAAAGCACATGCAAAAGGCTGATGACCTTTGGTAAGTTAGATATACCACAAAAGTGATAAGTACTGTTATTAATAATACATCAAGAGAAAAGAAAGCTAATGAATCATGATGTAGTTTGTTTAAAAAAAAAAGAAGTTGTATACGGGTGTCCGAATAAAATGTGGTGCTGCTGTTTGTTTCTGCAGAAAAGCAAATATTTGCATACCGCACGGTGTAGAATTTCGCTGCGCAAACATTGTTGAATCATGCCTATTTATTGATTCGTACAGAATTCTCTCTTCTCAAGTTGTGTCGAAACTTTAAGAGTTGTTTTTTTTTTAGATTATTTATAAATAATAAAAACATCTTTGTTTATTTGTAATTGTAGTTGAAAAGTACGAAGATTGCAGTTGGAAATGCGCGCAATTCGAAGCATGAAGAGAGGATTGATTGAAACTGGTTAGGATCGAGCGGGACGGATACAATGTATCACCAGATATCAATCAACGCAATTCAATCTGATCCTCGGCTGGAGTGTACGGAGTATAATTGCTCAGATGTACGTGCACGTATGTTCAATACATCAAACGCGGTCATCCGTTTTATTCCTCATCCCAAACTATTACAGACACACCGAAATTGATTCGAACCATCAATAATAAGTAAGAGATTGAACGAACAGATTTAAGATTTATAAAGAAATAACGTTTGAATCTTTACATTAATCCTCACAACAAATCGAAGCAATAAAAAAAAATCAATCAAAGAACTCTTGTATCGATTTTTTTGATTGACAAACAGTGAAGATTACTTGAACATAACCTAACCATAAAACCATAAATTGTAGATTGTCAAATCTCCATGGTAATGTATAAATATTATTGTAACTATGCATTTTGCAATTAGATAATTTTGACAGTTGCTATAAATGTAATGACGAAATTAATTAAATATTTAGAATAATTAAAGAAATCTAAGTATTACCTAATGAATTTTTGTAAAGACAAACGTGTTTCCATTCATTTAAATGGAGTGGTGTATCTAAAAAAAATAAAAGTTTTGTCTTTCCTTTCGAAACTGGATGTTGCAACCAACTAACCAACCAACACATAAAACGTTGCACGCTCGTTGTTGTATTCTTGAAATTCGTTCAAGTTCAACATCCACGGCTTACGTAAAGCGTTTTTACGCAACGAGACGCCAACCAACAACATAATGAGACGAAATGGAAAAGAAAGAAATAAGAATGAATACATAAACCTAAATGAAATACACGAGATGCAATTTTTAAACAGACATTAAAAACCAGTCTGCGAATGTTATGAACATTATTTACTTGCAGACAGACAAACGGACATAAATTATTTCGTATTTAAATTAAAGAAATATTAATATTTTCTTTTGTACTTGCTTTTGAAATTTGTTACATAAGTTCTATTTGTAACTTGATGATTCTTCATGATCAGTTGTATTGATCATTTATCTAAGAAGTTATGATTGACCTCAACTTTTCAAATCACTAAAGTCAAGTAATTTGTACAAGTTTTTACAGTATAATCTAAGTAACAAATTACTTGTAAACTATAGAAAAATATACGTTAGTATAGTTAATATTGAAATATATAAACTATATATAAATTTAACCACAAAATTTATATTTAAGACAAGTAACTTAGTCATGGAGATGTTATTAACACATGGCACACTTGACAAGTTACTTGACAGCTTTCAAAATCGACATCTAACTGCATCTCTGAGATAACTTCTAGGAGTTTTAAATAAACAAAGCTTGATACTTGTCAAGTTACTTGGTAGCAATCACGAGAAGGTAATTTATTATATGAGTTTTAAATAAATAAAGCGTGATACATGGCAAGTTACTTGGCAGCAATCCCTAGAAGGTAGTTTACTTGACAAGTTACTTGGCAGTTGAAGTAATCGAAATCTAATACAGACAAACGATACATTATGTCGTATTTAAATTAAAGAAATATTAATATTTTCTTTTGTATTTGCTTGTGAATTTGTTACGTAAGTTCTATTTGTAACTTGATGACTCTTTATCAATTTTATGTGATACTTAGATAAATGATCAATACAATTTAGTAAGCGTAACTTTAGATTTGTTTATGTATTTCTTCAGCTGTTTTTTCAATTATGCCTGGTACTTTGTCAAGTATGACTTTAGATTTTCTTCAAGTCTATGCTTTAGTTACTTGTGAAACAAATGATGTAAGTAATATAGGAAAAAAAAAAGAAATTTTTGTTTTCGGAAGTTATGATTAACCTCAACTTTTCAAATCACTAAAGTCAAGTAATTTGTACAAGTTTTTACAGTATAATCTAAGTAACAAATTACTTGTAAACTATAGAAAAAAGTACGTTAGTTTAGTTAATATTGAAACATATAAACTATATATAAATTTAACCACAAAATTAATATTTAAGACAAGTAACTTGGAGATGTTATTAACACATGGCACACTTGACAAGTTACTTGACAGCTTTCAAAATCGACTTCTAATTGTATCTCTAAGATAAATTCTAGGAGTTTTAAATAAACAAAGCTTGATACTTGACAAGTTACTTGGTAGCAATCACGAGAAGGTAATTTATTATATAAGTTTTAAATAAATAAAGCGTGATACATGACAAGTTACTTGGCAGCAATCACTAGAAGGTAGTTTACTTGACAAGTTATTTGGCAGTTTAAGTAATCGAAATCTAATACAAACGATACATTATTTCGTATTTAAATTAAAGAAATATTAAAATATTATTTTATACTTATTGATGAAATTTGTTACATAAATTCTATTTGTAACTTGATGATTCTTTATCAATTTTATGTGATACTTAGATAAATGATCAATACAATTTTTTTATGTATTTCTTCAGCTGTTTTCTCAATTATGCCTGGTAATTTGTTAAGTATGACTTTGAGTTTACAGCATCTCCTTGACTAACACAGCTTAGAAATAACCAAATAACCTAAACAAGATACTTGCCTTAGATTAAATTTGAGATAAATTAAAGCTTACATACTAAAGTTAAAATCTCGTTGCAATTATTACATAATAGTTTAGAAACTCTATAAATTAATTATGTTTCGAATGCATACGTTTCTGATCAAAAAAAAAATAGTAAATTAAGATGAAAATCAATGATGATGAAATCTAGACTTTGGAAAGTAACGTAATCTGAGATTATAATTTTGTACAGCGTCGAGTGAAATATAATTAAGAGACAAGAAGAGAAAAAAAATAGGTGCTATAGAAGGTGAAACGTAATTTGTCTCCGTTATTAAATAATAAAAGGTAATCTTAATTAACGTGCATTAGCACGTAATATTCAGCGGCGATTTAAGAATCAAATCCGCAATTTAAATTTTATGACCTCACGCGTTTATGAAATAATAATCGCGACCGTTAAAAGTAATCGACGTTTAACGGTCGAAAATCGTAATGTTACGATTGCAATATTAAAAACGTATCAAGTAAAATAAGAAAGTAAACTACTTGATTTTATATCAGGAAGTTAAGATTTGATTCAAGTTTATGCTTTAGTTACTTGTGAAACAAATTATGTAGTAATATAGGAAAAAAAAGAAAATTTTGTATTCGGAAGTTATGATTAACCTAAAGTTTTCAAATCACTAAAGTAAAGTAATTTGTACAAGTTTTTACAGTATAATCTAAGTAACAAATTACTTGGAAATTATAAAAAGGAAAAAGTACTTTAGTTTAGTTAATATTGAAACATATAAACTATATATAAGTTTAAACTCAAAATTAATATCTAAGACAAGAAACTTTTACAAGTTGTTTAAATATAAGCAGTAGTAGTCATGGGGATGTTATTAACATAATGGCATACTTGACAGCTTTCAAAATCGACATGTAATTGCATCTAAGATATATTCTAGGAATTTTAAATAAATAAAGCGTGATACTTGACAAGTTACTTGATAACAATCACGAGAAGGTAGTTTACTTGACAGCTTAAGTAATCGACATATAGTTGAATTGCTAAGATAAATTTATGAGTTTTAAATAAACAAAGCGTAATACATGACAAGTTACTTGGCAGAAATCACTAGAAGGTAGTTTACTTGACAAGTTACTTGGCAATTTAAGTAATCAAAATCTAATTGAATCTCTAACATAAATTGATTCAGTTTTAAAGCGTGATACATGTCAAGTTACTTGGAAGCAATAACAAGAATGCAGCTTACTTGACAAGTTACTTTGCAGCTTAAATAATCGACGTCTTAATGAATCTTCTATGAGTTTTAAATAAACACAGCGTGATACATGACAAGTTACATGACAACAATCAGTTTAAGTAATCGAAGTCTTATTGCATCTCTAACATAAATTGTATGAGTTTTAAAGCGTGAGACATGTCAAGTTTCTTGGAAGCAATAACTTGACAAGTTACTTTGCATCTTAAACAATCGACGACTTAATGAATCTCTAAGATACATTGTATAACTTTTAAATAAACATAACGTGATACATGACAAGTTATTTGGCAGCAATCACAAGAAGACAGTTTACTTGACAAGTTACTTGGTAATTGAAGTAATCGACATCTAATTGAATGTGTAATATAAATTATATGAGTTTTAAAGCGTGATACATGTCAAGTTACTTGGAAGCAATCACAAGAAGACAGCTTACTTGACAAGTTACTTTGCAGCTTAAATAATCGACGTCTTAATGAATTTTGTATGAGTTTTAAATAAACACAGCGTGATACATGACAAGTTATTTGGCAGCAATCACAAGAAGACAGCTTACTTGACAAGTTACTTGGCAGTTGAAGTAATCGACATCTAATTGAATCTCTAATATAAATTGTATTAGTTTTAAAGCGTGATACATGTGAAGTTACTTGGAAGCAATAACTTGACAAGTAACTTTGCATCTTAAACAATCGACTACTTAATTAATCTCTAAGATACATTGTATGAGTTTTAAATAAACATAACGTGATACATAACAAGTTATTTGGCAGCAATCACGAAAAGGAAGTTACTTGAAAAGTTACTTGGCAGCTTAAGTAATCGAATACTTGACAAGTTACTTGGCAGCAATCACGAGAAGGCAACTTAAACAAACGTAAACTGATGGACAGAAGCTGTTGCCAAAATAGTTCTTCTTGAACTCAAAAATTGTTCAGCAATTATCCGCGACTTTGACTGCAAGTCATCAATATGAAATCATTGCGAGTGTATTTTTAGAAAAGCACTCGCAACGCGCACACATACACACAGATCTAGCATATGCGGCATCCAAAACAACCGGACTGTTGTAACCGTAACACAAACATGCATACAAGATGGTTAGTATGTTGGGCGTGATTTACGTTCAGCAATAAATCGCGGATTATTTTGATCATTGCGAACGCACTTCAAACCGCCGCGGATCATCGTATTTATACAATCCAGAATAGAGAACCACAGATGGATGGATATAACACATCACACTTTATTCTTAATAATACCAAATTTGCACACAAATCCTATTATAATTTCAAGATATATAAATTGTTTTATAAATAAATAATTACTCTAGATGTTCTAAGATTTAGTAATTAGATATATGATTAAAAATAAATTAAGGATCTTAGGGTAAATGAGTTTCTTTCCTTAACGACCTTACGTCCACGAACGTCGATGGGGGAGAGAGAATGCAGGTTTTAACGATGGTTTTACTATCGGAAAATTCAGCGGATGAGTCATCCTGGCCAGGAGGAAAAAGCTTCGGAGTTTTCCGCGCGCGAGTTAATCAATAACATTGTTGCAAATAACGGAAGATACAACTGGGAAATGATAGCCTTAATACATCACGAATTTCGTAACATTAATCATTTCGAAGGGAACATTTCAAGAAGTAAACGAAACGTAACCAAAACATGATTAATCTGTCAGTATCAATCTCGTTAGAGCGAATCTAATTAACATATTAGTGAGCCTTGTTTAGAACACCTTTGAACTCGAAAATGATTGATCGATTCGTTAATCTATAAATTTTATATAAGAAAACGTATTTACTCTTCTAAAATGAGTATAATTAAGGTGGATATGTAAAAATTACAAGTAACTTGTACAAGTTATTTTTAAATAAGTTTTGGTTGTCAAGGAAATCTTGTAAACAGCATTCGATACTTGACAAGTTACTTGGTAACATTTATGAGAAGACAGCTTAATAAATCGTAAAATACGTTTGGATAATAATTAAAGTAAACTCATTACATCACAAGTTACTTGCTAACAATTATAAGAAGCCAACTTAAATTATGTGTTACGTTTGGTTAATAATGCAAAATATCAAAGTAAACTACTTTATTTGTTTTTAGAAGTAACCTTAATTTAATATCTGAAAGTTTAACCTCAAAGTTAATCTTTAAGACTAGTAACTTTTACATGTAATTTTGAAATATGCTGTGGTAGTCATAGAGATGTTATAAACATCATTCGACACATGACAAGTAACATTTATGAGAAGTCTGCTTTATAAATCGTAAGTTACGTTTGGTTAAAAATGCACAATATCAAAGTAAACTACTTTCTTTGTTTTTAGAAGTAACCTTAATTTAATATCTGAAAGTTTAAACTCAAAGTTAATCTCTAAGACAAGTAACTTTTACATGTTATTTAGAAATAAGCTGTGGTAGTCATAGAGATGTTATAAACATCCTTCGACACATGACAAGTAACATGAAGTCAGCTTTATAAATCGTAAGTTACGTTTGGTTAAAAATGCACAATATCAAAGTAAACTACTTTCTTTGTTTTTAGAAGTAACCTTAATTTAATAACTGAAAGTTTAACCTCAAAGATAATCTCTAAGACAAGTAACTTTTACATGTTATTTTGAAATATGCTGTGGTAGTCATAGAGATGTTATAAACAGCATGCGACACATGACAAGTAACATTTATGAGAAGTCAGCTTTACGTTACGTTAGGTTAAAAATGCAAAATATCAAAGTAAACTAGTTTAATAATTTAATATCTGGAAGTTTAACTTCACAGTTAATCTTTAAGACAAGTAACTATTACAAGTTCTTTATTTCATAAGCAATGGTAGTCATGAATATGTTATAAGCTTGATGTGACACTTGACAAGTTAATTGGTAACATTTATGATAAGACAGCTGAATAAATCAATACATTAGGTATAATAATTCGAAATTAATTTCTTTATTTTTGCAAGTTAAGATTCATTTTATTTTAATATCTAGAAGTTTATCCTTAAAGTTAATCTTTAAGACAAGTAATTATTACCAGTTCTTTATTTTAGAAACGGTGGTTGTCATGGATATGTTGTAAACACGATGTGGCACTTGACAAGTTACTTGGTAACATTTATGAAAAACTAGTTGAATAAATCAGTACATTTCAATAATAATGCAATTTATCAAAGTAAATTAGTTTCTTTATTTTGGGAAGTTAAGATTCACTTTAATATCTGGAAGTTAATGTCTAAGACAAGTAACTGTTACAAGTTATTTAGATACAACAGTGGTAGTCATGGATATGTTATAAACACAAGTTACTTGGTATAAAGAAAACAAATATAAACAAATATAAAGAAAACAAATTAATAAATTGAAATTGACAACGAACAAGAAGGTTGTAGAAGAAGTTAGAAAACTAATACAATTATCGGTCGGTGTTTCGTGTAAGATCTCGTAATAATCGTATTTGTTTTTGTTGGAAATGCCTGAAGTTTTATCTACAAGTATTCCATCAATTAGCATAACCGGAAGTGTGTCGTAGATATGCAGTGGGGAACAACTCGCACGACGTGCTTATCGTTAGACGTACGAGCTCGTCCCTTCTGCTCTTCGGAGATAAAAGTATAAATCATGGCACATTAAGAGGGTCCGGATAAACCGGAGGAAATACCTAATGAATACAAGGGGCATTATGCCATATTCTTATGACCGCAGACGCATTTATCGAATATGCGCTCATGCAAATGAGTACTACTTGCCAGACGATGCCAGTGATGATGATGCCAGTGATGCCAGTGATGATGATACGAGAAACGAGAGATGGACCAAAGGCTATTTTTACGGTTATCGCCTTTCTATAAATAGTGAACTAAAAATGTTTCCCCGTACCGATGGAGTTAACGCAATTTTGCGGTCCACCGAAAGAAAACAAAAAAAAATACAATGCGAATTCAGAGATTCGTGTGTGCTTTATTCATTGTTAACGCTTTGTAACATTCGTTTAGCACTTCAATGTTATTATATAAACTAGTTTTGTTACAATTGTACGTGTTACAAAACGAGAAAATTACTTTGCTCTATTAATCAACACTTCATCATCAAAGATTTCCTTCAAATAATTTAACTTGCAACTTCCTAAAACATATACAATTTGAATAGTTTCTTTTTTTTTGCAAATTACATTAAAAGTTTAATTTAGAAACGAGTTTGCGTTCGCGTAAATCATAGCTTTTGCGTTCGGATCTTCGCAACGGATTAGAGCTCCATCGCGTTACATCAATCCCTCGGATTACTACTACCATATGCAGCATTCGCAGTTATTTGCATGCCCAGACTCCGTGTCGCATCCAGAAATTAAATGTAACTCGGAGATTTTTATCTTTAAAGCTAATACGACCACAATATGACTCAACGGAAAAGTCTAACCTTCTTCTTTCCACGAAATAAAGAATCAAAAGATAACATTTCTCAGATTATAGAAGTGAACCACTTATTCGTCATCTTTATCTTAAAACAAATTCAAAGTAAATGTGTCGGAAAGTTAATGGATTGAAGCAGATGAATGTTTATTTACTTGAGACTTAATTAAAAACGATTTATCAATAACAGCATAGCTTAATTAACTTAATGATATTTCGATTAGATTTTGATTAAGTCTTTGAAGATTTGTCTTATTTCTTAAAACAAAAACATAAGATAAGTAATTAAAAATCTTTTTTAATTGTATCTTAATGTTCCAGAAGAATGGAGTAAAAAAAGATGTTAATTAATATATTGTCTTTTAATAAAAAAAAATCTTACAAAAGAAATTGTTCTTGTGTAATTCTATAGACATTTAATCATGACAATTTATCACATATATACAAAGTAGTTAACTAATAATGTATCAATTTTGCAATATTAACTCCAAAAAATAGAAATTTAGGATTTTCTGGCCCTTTAAAGAGTTAAAGAATGGAGTAAACAAGGTGTTAATTAGTATATTGTCTTTTAATAAAAAAAAAATCTTACAAAAAAGATTGTTCTTTGTAATTCTATAGACTTTTAACAATTTATCACATATATACAAAGTAGTTAACTAATAATGTATCAATTTTACAATATTAACTCCAAAAAATAGAAATTTAGGATTTTCTGGCCCTTCAAAGAGTTAAAGAATGGAGTAAAAAAGGTGTTAATTAATATATTGTCTTTTAATTAAAAAAAATCTTACAAAAGACATTGTTCTTGTGTGATTCTATAGACATTTAATCATGACAATTTATCACATGTATACAAAGTAGTTAACTAATAATGAATCAATTTTACAATATTAACTCCAAAAAATAGAAATTTAGGATTTTCTGGCCCTTCAAAGAGTTAAAGAATGGAGTAAAAAAAGATGTTAATTAATATATTGTCTTTTAATTAAAAAAATCTTACAAAAAACATTGTTCTTGTGTAATTCTATAGACATTTAATCATGACAATTTATCACATGTATACAAAGTAGTTAACTAATAATGTATCAATTTTATAATATTAACTCCAAAAAATAGAAATTTAGGATTTTCTGGCATTTCAAACAGTTAAAGAATGGAGTAAAAAAAGGTGTTAATTAGTATATTTTCTTTTAATATAAAAAAATCTCTTAGAAAAGACATCGTTCGTGTGTAATTCTAGAAGAATTTAATCATGACAATTTATCTGTCAGAAATCACATGTATACAAAACGGTTAACTAATAATGTACAAGGTAAATACTCAAATTAACTGCGAAATAAATGTGTTTATAATTATTGGATGAAACAGGTTTGGATGAAACGAGTTGCTTTCTTTTTGATATTCGCAATATCCGAAAACACAGAGTTGAGGTGTAGAAACAGCTTCCTTCTTGAATGAAGTTAGATGATAGATGCTGAAACTAAATGTAATTGAACGTCTTCTACGTGTGTAAGTCAGATATAGAAGTCGTGAAAATAAATTGGAATTGCAATGTGTTTTATTTAAATGAACAAAGCAAAAGGCCTCGGAATAAATTTGCTGATAAATGAAAACAAAAATACCTGTATGTAAGCAACAAGCTGCAATAAGTAGGTAAGGAATTAAAACAGTAAACATTGGAATTATTTAAATGCCTTTATTTTTTTTGCTATGTGGCATAACAAAATGTTTATGATGAATCCAAATTTTAAGTGTATTGGATAGATTGTGGGATTGGAACTTACCGTTACAGTATTTGGTGAATGTTTATACCGCGGAAGATGTGTAATGTAATCCTTCGGAATTCCTCCAGAGATTTGAGTCACACTCGCGATCATCAAATCAAAGTCTCAAATCACAATGCACAGAACACACTCAACATCGTCAGCATTTTACACGCGCAACTGGAACGGTTTTCATTCATGCCGAAGATCTAATTGAATCTCTTGTGTTCGGTTTTTTTTTTGGGGAGGAGGTGTGTATACTGTTGTGTATCGGGGGTGTGGGTGTACGGAACTACTTGTATGTTTTATATATATTTAAGACTTCACCGGAATCGAAATTTATCCTGCTTGTATAGTGGGCCGTTTAGAAAAGGATTGTTTTTTCGATAGGATTACGCGACGCCGGACTATCCTTTCATTTAGTTTATTGTTTGCAAATGCATTCCGGCGTGGAAGACTACTCGGAGCTGTGCAGCGACATCGAAGCAGCTCATGACGGCCTGTACTGACAAAAACAAAATGCTATGCGGCGCACGGATGCGGCCTGCAAAGGACGAGGCATACGGGTTCTGTGCGTCGGAGGAGGATGGTGTCCTAGGTGAAGTTGGTTGTAGAACTTACATAACGCGCCATCTCTTGATATCCGCATACATCCTTTGACAAGAGCTCTGTAATCCTTACATCACAGCACTAAAAAAGTTAAATTAGTTTAATAAACACTTAACAATTGTATCACAAAAACCTGATACAAAAAGTCGTTGGTTCGATTCCCAAAAACCAACCAATTTTGTGAGGGCTGTTAAAGCCCGAAAGAGATTTATATCAATTAATCAATTACAAAGTTTATAACATACCTGTATTAATATTAGTTTTAAACTAATTATTTAAAAAAAACAACTATTTAATAGGACAAAGACTGTTCTTTAATTATAAATAAAAGTTAAGTTTAAACAAACTAATATATAAAATTTAAATATGTTATATTAGGCAACTTTATATACACTCAAAGTAAATAAAGTTGCCTATTCTCAAGTTTATATAAGTATAACATTATCATAATTGTCTGCTTTATAAATAATTTACATAATACACACAAATAACAAAATTTATTTAAACAATTGGTAAATTAACTAAATAAACAAATGTTAACTACCTTTCCATGGATCTGCGTAATTCTCAATAGTTAAAGTCTTATACCTTCTAACTTTAAGACTAATATGATCCTCTTTATTAGCTGCATTCAGCACTTCCACTCTTCCAACTGTTAAGAACTTTGGATTATCAGTGTTAACACCTTTAACAATATCAATTTCATCACCCTCTTGCACTGTCGCCCCTTTCTTGAGCACCTTTTCTCCATTCAAACGAATTTTGCTCTCATAGAACATCACCTCAACCTTACTCCTGGATATGCCCAAACCTGATTTCAGTATACCATCCAATCTCATGGAAGTCACCTTAAGATTCATCAGTTTTGTGCTCTTATCATTGAGTTCGTCATCAAAATCCTGTTCGTCTGGTTCATCTTCACTCTCTGATTGCTGTTTGCTCTTACCCTTGGATTTGTTGCTCTTGTATCTGCATGGAGTTAAAGAAGTTTGTTGTGTTGTTGTCAATGGCAATTGAGTGATGGTATTTAAACATCTTATGTTTTTAACTGTTGGTTTTCTAACTTCTCTGATTACTGCACGAATTAAGCGTTGTCTTGCTAAATTGAACATTTTATTTAACTTTTAATAAAATTGTAGGTTATAAGATTCTGACACAAAATTATGTAAAAAAAAGTTTCTGGTGTTTCAGGACTATGCAAATAGATGGCGCTACATTATATAAGATGTACGTGTAATAAAAGTAGTATATATTATTAATATAATCAACAATGCAAGGATAATTATATAAGATTCTAAGAAACAATTGAGTTTTCAGTATAATGTATGGTATTATATAACATATTCATAACTTTAAAGCTTGTGTGTTAACTTGGTTGCCTACATAAGTACACCATCATCGTTCAGATATTCAAGATTCTACACATTTACGCAACAAATTCAAATTAAAAGTTACAACTTAATTATATCTTAATAGCTTTTTATTAGGTAAAAACTGAATTAGTACACTTAATTATTTATTTATCTAACATTAATTATTCAATAATTTAAATTGAAGACTAAATACATAGCATACTTGATTTATAATTTATATACAAATTTAGGACTAACGAACAAAGTCTGACCTAGCAATACTAATCATTACAAGTTTTTGCAACTTTCGAAATTACTTCTAACAGATATATGCTTATAATTAAACAAATTTCTTTGAACTAAAACATTGTAAATTGAAGATAATTTTACAATATGAACCTAATTTAAGACTAACAACCAAAGTCCTTAATCCTAGAATCTAGCAATACTAATCATGACAAGTTTTTGCAACTTTCCAAATTACTTCTAACAGACATATGATTATAATTAACCAAATTTATTTGAACTAAAACATTGGAAATTGAAGATAATTTTACAATATGAACCTAATTTAGGACTAACGACCAAAGTCCTTGATCCTAGAATACTGATCTAGCAATATTAATCATGACAAGTTTTTGCAACTTTCCAAATAACTTCTAACAGACATATGATTATAAATAACCAAATTTCTTTGAACTGAAAAAATGTAAATTGAAAATAATTTTACAATATGAACCTAATTTAGGATTAACGACCAAAGTCCTTGATCCTAGAATACTGATCTATCAATAGTAATCGCAACAAGTTTTTGCAACTTTCCAAATTTCTTCTAAAAGACATATGATTATAATTAACCAAATTTCTTTGAACTAAAACATTGTAAATTTAAGATAATTTTACAATATGGACCTAATTTAGAGCTAACGACCATAGTCCTTGAGCCTAGAATACTGATCTAGCAATACTAATCATGGCAAGTTTTTGCAACTTCCAAATTACTTCTAACAGACATATGATTATAATTAACCAAATTTCTTTGAACTAAAACATTGGAAATTGAATTTAATTTTACAATATAAACCTAATTTAGGACTAACGACCAAAGTTCTTGAGCCTAGAACAGTTATCTAGCAATACTAATCATGACATTATTTTAACAACTTTAGAAATATAATTAATGATATTTCTTTAAACTAAAAAATTGTAAATTAAGGATCATTTTGCATCATATTTGATATACAATTATGAAGAAATTGTCTGTATTTCTGCAGTGTTAAATTGATTGGTACAACTTTAAAAATTGCTTTTAACACACATATAATTATAATTAACTTTATGTCTTTGAACTAAAAGATTGTAAATATGATGCAGAAATAGTCAGGATTTCAGCAGTGTTAAATTGATTGGTACATGTAAGAATTGTTAAGAAGATTGAAAAACACACACTGAATCTTTGCCATCTTGTTTACACAAAATCACATCAATCCTAATGACCCGGGGTGTGCAGCCGCTCACGGTTTTTGGGCTCGTGAATTCCGAGTGACCGCATTCCCGTTCGCCAAGGCCAATTCCACCCATTTTTATTGCAGAAGAGGCGCAACACAAAAGCCTCAATATGGAACAATGTTACTGCATTTCGTAGATATGCACCTGTTTCAAACGCAGATAACAAATCAATCCAAAACTCCCTTGTTCTAAATTACACTCATTATACATGAGGAAAAAGAAAGCCGCAATCCGGTTTTTTTTTATATAATTTATAAAGAGACACTTAGATACACAAATTGATTTGTTTTATTTAATGTAATTGCATATTTTCATAAATATAATAAAAATATTTTTTTAAAAGGAGCCGCACTTGACTGAAGGAAGAGCCGCATGCGGCTCTAGGTTGCCCACAAATGCATTTTACCATTGATTATATCGGATTTAACGAACACGAGAGACGTACGTGTGAATGAATCGGTCCAACGTATTTTCCTAGCAATTCACACATCCACAAATTCACAGAATAAACAGGTTTATTTAAACAACAAGAACGAAACGAAAAAAATAATCATCTTGTTGCGACAAAGGAGGCAAGTGCGGTTTTTTTCGCGCTCGAGGACCTCCCAAGTTCGTACCAAGAATTTCGCGTTATTCACTCCGCAATTATCATTATATAAATCATCGATTTCCTGACTTTAATGGATGATCATCATATCCGTTCCAGAAACAATCTTCGAATACTTCAAACAACAACTAATACTAATACAATTTTTAAACAGAATCGAAGAAGGACGTGCCCCGATTTCGATTTAGACATTAACTTCTTCATTCCTATTGTATTTACTTTTTTTTGTGTTGGTAGGCTTTCGGGCATCGCTGTTGACGTATGTAAATGGACCACACACTGTTCGTAATTATGTGGTCGAACTTCTTATACTCATGCCACGGGGGTACGTTTCGGCTGTATCAACAGAGACCTACATCAAACTTAACTAAAACAAGAAAAAAAAAAAGGCAAATAAACGCGTACATAATGATGAGAAATACGAGTAGGATAAATTTATCTAAAATATCTTTCTTGTATCTTCATCGGGTCTATAATGAAATTCCGACCACTGAAATCCCGACATAGTGAAAATCTCCCGACAAATATAATCACGACAGTGTTAAAATCCCGACATTATCGAAATCCCGACAGTATCAAAGGAGTCTCGGTGGAGGTTTCTTAGTACTTATGTATTTGTATATACAATAAGACGTGTGGACTGAAAGACTTCATGGATGTCATTTCTATTACGTCTATATTAAATATTAAAAGGTGGTGTCGGGATTTTAACACTATCGGGATTATGAGGAAAGTGTTAAAATCCCGACATTATCGAAATCCCGACAGCATCAAAGGAGTCTCGGTGGAGGTTTCTTAGTACTTATGTATTTGTATATACATTAAGACGTGTGGACTAAAAGACTTCATGGATGTCATTTCTATTACGTCTATATCAAATAATAAAAGTTGGTGTCGGGATTTTAACACTATCGGATTATGGGATAGTGTTAAAATCCCGAATTATCGAAATCCCGACAGTATCAAAGGAGTCTCGGTGGAGGTTTCTTAGTACTTATGTATTTGTATA